>NC_041342.1:36089638-36099638 GCF_004354835.1 Perca flavescens
CAGACAAACATTATCCCGTTACGTTACCAACAGACAAACATTATCCCGTTACGTTACCAACAGACAAACATTATCCCGTTACGTTACCAACAGACAAAAACATTACCAACAGACAAACATTATCCCGTTACGTTACCAACAGACAAACATTATCCCGTTACGTTACCAACAGACAAACATTATCCCGTTACGTTACCAACAGACAAACATTATCCCGTTACGTTACCAACAGACAAACATTATACCGTTACGTTACCAACAGACAAACATTATCCCGTTCGTTACCAACAGACACGTTACCAACAGACAAACATTATCCCGTTACGTTACCAACAGACAAACATTATCCCGTTACGTTACCAACAGACAAACATTATACCGTTACGTTACCAACAGACAAACATTATCCCGTTACGTTACCAACAGACAAACATTATCCCGTTACGTTACCAACAGACAAACATTATCCCGTTACGTTACCAACAGACAAACATTATCCCGTTACGTTACCAACAGACAAACATTATTATCCCAGACAAACATTATACGTTACCAACAGACAAACATTATCCCGTTCGTTACCAACAGACAAACATTATCCGTTCGTTACCAACAGACAAACATTATCCGTTCGTTACCAACAGACAAACATTATCCCGTTACGTTACCAACAGACAAATACCACGTTACCAACAGACAAACATTATCCCGTTACGTTACCAACAGACAAACATTATCCCGTTACCAACAGACAAACATTATCCCGTTACGTTACCAACAGACAAACATTATCCCGTTACGTTACCAACAGACAAACATTATCCCGTTACGTTACCAACAGACAAACATTATACCGTTACGTTACCAACAGACAAACATTATCCCGTTACCAACAGACAAACATTATCCCGTTACGTTACCAACAGACAAACATTATCCCGTTACGTTACCAACAGACAAACATTATCCCGTTACGTTACCAACAGACAAACATTATCCCGTTACGTTACCAACAGACAAACATTATCCAACAGACAAACATTATCCGTTCGTTACCAACAGACAAACATTATCCCCGTTACCAACAGACAAACATTATCCCGTTACGTTACCAACAGACAAACATTATCCCGTTCGTTACCAACAGACAAACATTATCCCGTTACGTTACCAACAGACAAACATTATCCCGTTACGTTACCAACAGACAAACATTATACCGTTACCAACAGACAAACATTATCCCGTTACGTTACCAACAGACAAACATTATCCCGTTACGTTACCAACAGACAAACATTATCCCGTTACGTTACCAACAGACAAACATTATCCCGTTACCAACAGACAAACATTATCCCGTTACGTTACCAACAGACAAACATTATCCCGTTACGTTACCAACAGACAAACATTATCCCGTTACCAACAGACAAACATTATCCCGTTACGTTACCAACAGACAAACATTATACCGTTACCAACAGACAAACATTATCCCGTTACGTTACCAACAGACAAACATTATCCCCCGTTACCAACAGACAAACATTATACGTTACCAACAGACAAACATTACCAACCCGTTACGTTACCAACAGACAAACATTACCAACAGACAAACATTATCCCGTTACCAACAGACAAACATTTATCCGTTCGTTACCAACAGACAAACATTATCCCGTACCAACAGACAAACATTATCCGTTAACCAACAGACAAACATTATTATACCCAGACAAACATTATCCCGTTACGTTACCAACAGACAAACATTATCCCAACAGACAAACATTATCCGTTCGTTACCAACAGACAAACATTATCCCGTTCGTTACCAACAGACAAACATTATCCCGTTCGTTACCAACAGACAAACATTATCCCAGACAAACATTATCCCGTTACCAACAGACAAACATTATCCGTTACCAACAGTTACGTTAACAGACAAACATTATCCCGTTACGTTACCAACAGACAAACATTATCCCGTTCGTTACCAACAGACAAACATTATCCCGTTCGTTACCAACAGACAAACATTATCCCGTTCGTTACCAACAGACAAACATTATTCGTTACCAACAGACAAACATTATCCCGTTCGTTACCAACAGACAAACATTATCCCGTTACGTTACCAACAGACAAACATTATCCCGTTCGTTACCAACAGACAAACATTAAACACAGACAAACCCGTTACCAACAGACAAACATTATTACCAACAGACAAAAACCGTTCGTTACCAACAGACAAACATTATCCCGTTCGTTACCAACAGACAAACATTATCCGTTACGTTACCAACAGACAAACATTATCCCGTTACGTTACCAACAGACAAACATTATCCCGACAAACATTTCCCGTTACCAACAGACAAACATTATCCCGTTACGTTACCAACAGACAAACATTATCCCGTTACGTTACCAACAGACAAACATTATCCGTTACGTTACCAACAGACAAACATTATCCCGTTACGTTACCAACAGACAAACATTATCAACACATACAACAACAAACATTATCCCGTTACGTTACCAACAGACAAACATTATCCCGTTACGTTACCAACAGACAAACATTATCCCGTTACGTTACCAACAGACAAACATTATCCCGTTACGTTACCAACAGACAAACATTATCCCGTTACGTTACCAACCAACAGACAAACATTATCCCGTTCGTTACCAACAGACAAACATTATCCCGTTCGTTACCAACAGACAAACATTATCCCGTTCGTTACCAACAGACAAACATTATCCCGTTCGTTACCAACAGACAAACATTATCCCGTTACGTTACCAACAAACAAACATTATAACAGACAAACGTTACCAACAGACAAACATTATCCGTTACGTTACCAACAGACAAACATTATCCCCGTTACCGACAGACAAACATTATCCGTTACGTTACCAACAGACAAACATTATACCGTTACCAACAGACAAACATTATCCCGTTACGTTACCAACAGACAAACATTATCCCGTTACGTTACCAACAGACAAACATTATCCCGTTACGTTACCAACAGACAAACATTATCCCGTTACGTTACCAACAGACAAACATTATCCCGTTACGTTACCAACAGACAAACATTATCCCGTTACGTTACCAACAGACAAACATTATCCCGTTACCAACAGACAAACATTATACCGTTACGTTACCAACAGACAGACAAACATTATCCCGTTACAACAGACAAACATTATACCAACAGACAAACATTATCCCGTTACGTTACCAACAGACAAACATTATCCGTTCGTTACAAACAGACAGACAACATTATCCCGTTCGTTACCAACAGACAAACATTATCCCGTTACGTTACCAACAGACAAACATTATCCCAGACAAACATTTACGTTACCAACAGACAACATTACCAACAGACAAACATTATCCCGTTACGTTACCAACAGACAAACATTATCCCGTTACGTTACCAACAGACAAACATTATCCCGTTCGTTACCAACAAACAAACATTATCCCAACAGACAAACATTATCCGTTACCAACAGACAAACATTATCCGTTACGTTACCAACAGACAAACATTATCCCGTTCGTTACCAACAGACAAACATTATCCCGTTACGTTACCAACAGACAAACATTATCCCAACAGTTACCAACAGACAAACATTATCCCGTTACGTTACCAACAGACAAACATTATCCCGTTACCAACAGACAAACCAACAGACAAACATTATCCCGTACCAACAGACAAACATTTCCCCAACAGACAAACATTATCCCGTTCGTTACCAACAGACAAACATTATCCCGTTACGTTACCAACAGACAAACATTATCCCGTTCGTTACCAACAGACAAACATTATCCCGTTCGTTACCAACAGACAAACATTATCCGTTCGTTACCAACAGACAAACATTATCCCGTTCGTTACCAACAGACAAACATTATCCCGTTACCAACAGACAAACATTATACCAACAACAGACAAACATTATCCCGTTACGTTACCAACAGACAAACATTATCCCGTTACGTTACCAACAGACAAACATTATCCCGTTACGTTACCAACCAACAGACAAACATTATCCCGTTACGTTACCAACAGACAAACATTATCCCGTTCGTTACCAACAGACAAACATTATCCCGTTACGTTACCAACAGACAAACATTAACGTTACCAACAGACAAACATTATCCCGTTACGTTACCAACAGACGTTACCAACACAGCCAAACATTATCCCGTTCGTTACCAACAGACAAACAAACGTTACCAACAGACAAACATTATACCGTTACGTTACCAACAGACAAACATTATCCCGTTCGTTACCAACAGACAAACATTACCAACAGACAAACATTATCCCGTTTACGTTACCAACAGACAAACATTATCCCGTTACGTTACCAACAGACAAACATTATCCCGTTACCAACAGACAAACATTAGACAAACCATTAGACCCATTATCCCGTTACCAACAGACAAACATTATCCCGTTACGTTACCAACAGACAAACATTATCCCCCGTTACGTTACCAACAGACAAACATTATCCCGTTCGTTACCAACAACAGACAAACAAACATTATTACCAACAGACAAACCAACAGACAAACATTATCCCGTTACGTTACCAACAGACAAACATTAGACGTTACCAACAGACAAATTATCCCGTTACGTTACCAACAGACAAACATTATCCCGTTACGTTACCAACAGACAAACATTATCCGTTACGTTACCAACAGACAAACATTATCCCGTTCGTTACCGTTACCAACAGACAAACATTATCCCGTTCGTTACCAACAGACAAAAACATTACCAACAGACAAACATTATCCGTTACGTTACAACAGACAAACATTATCCCGTTCGTTACCAACAGACAAACATTATCCCGTTACCAACAGACAAACATTATACCGTTACGTTACCAACAGACAAACATTATCCCGTTACGTTACCAACAGACAAACATTATCCGTTCGTTACCAACAGACAAACATTATCCCGTTACGTTACCAACAGACAAACATTATCCCGTTACGTTACCAACAGACAAACATTATCCCGTTACGTTACCAACAGACAAACATTATCCCGTTACGTTACCAACAGACAAACATTATACCGTTACGTTACCAACAGACAAACATACCGTTACCAACAGACAAACATACCGTTACGTTACCAACAGACAAACATTATACCGTTACGTTACCAACAGACAAACATTATCCCGTTACGTTACCAACAGACAAACATTATCCCGTTACGTTACCAACAGACAAACATTATCCCGTTACCAACAGACAAACATTACCAACAGACAAACATTATCCCGTTACGTTACCAACAGACAAACATTATCCCGTTACGTTACGACAGACAAACATTATCCCGTTACGTTACCAACAGACAAACATTATCGTTACCAACAGACAAACATTATCATTACGTTACCAACAGACAAACATTATCCCGTTCGTTAACAGACAAACATTATCCCGTTACCAACAGACAAACATTTACCAACACCAACAGACAAACATTATCGTTACCAACAGACAAACATTATACCAACAGACAAACATTATACCAACAGACAAACATTATCCCGTTACGTTACCAACAGACAAACATTATCCCGTTACGTTACCAACAGACAAACATTATCCCGTTACCAACAGACAAACATTATCCCGTTACGTTACCAACAGACAAACATTATCCCGTTACGTTACCAACAGACAAACATTATCCCGTTACGTTACCAACAGACAAACATTATACCAACAGACAAACATTACGTTACCAACAGACAAACATTATCCCGTTACGTTACCAACAGACAAACATTTCCCGTTACGTTACCAACAGACAAACATTATCCCGTTACGTTACCAACAGACAAACATTATCCCGTTACGTTACCAACAGACAAACATTATCCCGTTACGTTACCAACAGACAAACATACCGTTACCAACAGACAAACATACCGTTACGTTACCAACAGACAAACATTATCCCGTTACCAACAGACAAACATTATCCGGTTACCAACAGACAAACATTATGCCGTTACGTTACCAACAGACAAACATTATCCCGTTTCGTTACCAACAGACAAACATTATATCCGTTACGACAGACAACCAACAGACAGAAACATTATCCCGTTTCGTTACCAACAGACAAACAAACAACAGACAAACATTATCCGTACGTTACCAACAGACAAACATTATCCCGTTCGTTACCAACAGACAAACATTATCCGTTACGTTACCAACAGACAAACATTATCCCGTTACCAACAGACAAACATTACCAACAGACAAACATTATCCCGTTACCAACAGACAAACATTACGTTACCAACAGACAAACATTATACCGTTACCAACAGACAAATATTATCCCGTTACGTTACCAACAGACAAACATTATCCCGTTACGTTACCAACAGACAAACATTATACCGTTACGTTACCAACAGACAAACATTATCCCGTTACGTTACCAACAGACAAACATTATCCCGTTACGTTACCAACAGACAAACATTATCCGTTCGTTACCAACAGACAAAATTATCCCGTTACGTTACCAACAGACAAACATTATCCCGTTACGTTACCAACAGACAAACATTATCCCGTTCGTTACCAACAGACAAACATTATCCCGTTACGTTACCAACAGACAAACATTATCCCGTTACCAACATTACAAACAGACAAACATTATCCGTTACGTTACCAACAGACAAACATTATCCCGTTCGTTACCAACAGACAAACATTTCGTTACCAACAGACAAACATTATCCCGTTCGTTACCAACAGACAAACATTATCCCGTTACCAACGTTACCAACAGACAAACATTATCCCGTTACGTTACCAACAGACAAACATTATCCCGTTACGTTACCAACAGACAAACATTATCCCGTTCGTTACCAACAGACAAACATTATCCCAGACGTTACCAACAGACAAACATTATCCCGTTACGTTACCAACAGACAAACATTATTATTCCCGTTCGTTACCAACAGACAAACATTATCCCGTTCGTTACCAACAGACAAACATTATCCCGTACCAACAGTTACCAACAGACAAACATTATCCCGTTCGTTACCAACAGACAAACATTATCCCGTTTCGTTACCAACAGACAAACATTATCCCGTTTCGTTACCAACAGACAAACATTACCCGTTATCCCGTTACCAACAGACAAACATTATCCCGTTACGTTACCAACAGACAAACATTTATCGTTACCCGACAAACATTTCCGTTACCAACAGACAAACATTAACCAACAGACAAATCTAACAGACAAACATTATCCGTTCGTTACCAACAGACAAACATTATCCGTTTCGTTACCAAACAGACAAACATTATCCCGTTACGTTACAAACAGACAAACATTATCCCGACAAACATTTACGTTACCAACCAACAGACAAACATTATCCGTTTCGTTACCAACAGACAAACATTATCCCGTTCGTTACCAACAGACAACCATTATCCCGTTCGTTACCAACAGACAAACATTATCCCCGTTACCAACAGACAAACATTACCAACAGACAAACATTATCCGTTCGTTACCAACAGACGTTACCAACAGACAAACATTATCCCGTTACGTTACCAACAGACAAACATTATACCGTTACCAACAGACAAACATTATACCGTTACGTTACCAACAGACAAACATTATCCGTTACGTTACCAACAGACAAACATCCCGTTACGTTACCAACAGACAAACATTATCCCGTTAAGTACCAACAGACAAACATTATCCCGTTACCAACAGACAAACATTATACCGTTACGTTACCAACAGACAAACATTATCCCGTTACGTTACCAACAGACAAACATTATACCGTTACGTTACCAACAGACAAACATTATCCCGTTACGTTACCAACAGACAAACATACCGTTATGTTACCAACAGACAAACATTATCCCGTTACGTTACCAACAGACAAACATTATCCCGTTACGTTACCAACAGACAAACATTATCCCGTTACGTTACCAACAGACAAACATCGTACATGAACACACGAGTCTTCTCTAGCGTCATCACGCTTACACTTCTGAAAAAAGGTAAATAACTAGACCAACAGTCATTCAAATATGGAGAAATGTAAAAGTTTCTGTCCTTTTGTCTGTTATGAACGTTGTCGTTACTACCGCGTTGCATTGTGGGATACTGATGCCAGCGTAGTGTCCAAGAGGGTTAGCCTCTCTCCACACAGCCTAGCTCCTATAGCGTCATTCTGATGCTACCAGGCTAACGACTGGGTCATAACGGATGCTACCGGGCTAACGATTGGGTCATAACTGATGCTACCGGGCTAACGACTGGGTCATAACAGATGCTACCGGGCTAACGATTGGGTCATAACAGATGCTACCAGGCTAACGATTGGGTCATAACAGATGCTACCAGGCTAACGATTGGGTCATAACTGATGCTACCAGGCTAACGACTGGGTCATAACAGATGCTACCAGGCTAACGATTGGGTCATAACAGATGCTACCAGGCTAACGATTGGGTCATAACTGATGCTACCAGGCTAACGTTTGGGTCATAACAGATGCTACCAGGCTAACGATTGGGTCATAACAGATGCTACCAGGCTAACGATTGGGTCATAACTGATGCTACCAGGCTAACGATTGGGTCATAACTGATGCTACCAGGCTAACGATTGGGTCATAACTGATGCCACCAGGCTAACGATTGGGTCATAACTGATGCTACCAGGCTAACGATTGGGTCATAACAGATGCTACCAGGCTAACGATTGGGTCATAACAGATGCTACCAGGCTAACGATTGGGTCATAACTGATGCTACCAGGCTAACGATTGGGTCATAACAGATGCTACCAGGCTAACGATTGGGTCATAACCACAGAAGAAGTAGTATGTGTACCTGTGGGTGTGTACTAACAGAAGTAGTATGTGTACCTGTGGGTGTGTACTAACAGAAGTAGTATGTGTACCTGTGGGTGTGTACTAATGGGAACAGGAAGTAGTATCTAAACAGGAAGTAGTATGTGTACCTGTCGTGCGTGGCGCTGCGCAGCTCGTCTGGCGGTCTGGAGCTCAGCTTCTTCTTCTTCTCTTTCTTCTTCTTACTCAGCAGCTCGTCCTGAAACACAGAGGAGGGCAGAACATGGGGTTACCTGCATAGCTGCGCTCTGATTGGCTGTGCTCTGATCGGCTGTAAAATGTGCTCTGATCGGCTGTAAGCTGTGCTCCTATTGGCTGTGCTCTGATTGGCTGTAAGCTGTGCTCTGATTGGCTGTGCTCTGATTGGCTGTAAGCTGTGCTCTGATTGGCTGTATCACCTAGTCTGGCTATCAGACCGAGCTCCACCTTTGAAGACTGAACATCAGTCTGGGGAGTCTGCTCTGCACAAGAGGCGGGATAAACGGGAATAGGTCAGATGCCTCTGTACGTGATTGGATAGTCCTTCAACCAATCAGAGCAACGATCTGGATGACATAGCAGCGACAGCGGCATCAACCGGTCGCTGCGCTTCGCTGGCCGCCATATTGAACGTAAACAAGAAGCTGATTGGTCGCTTCTCTATCGTCATCGTGTTAAACCGGCCAATAGCGCACCAGGCGGATAAGCCAGCTTGTGATTGGTCCCTGCAGATTTGTAACAGAAGCAGGATAGATAAGGTACAGGTGTCCAGCCTGAGCTGCAGGGAGGAATCAAACCCCCGGCTCTATATCTCACCAGCTGTTTCTCCAGGTAGATGGACCAGATGACTGCGTAGTGGCCCACCGTGAGGATGAGGAAGAGGAGGAAAGCCAGCTCAGCGTTGCTCATCTTCCTCACACGTCTGTAGTAGAAGACCGGCTGCCTCCAATCAGGGAGCCCGTTC
>NC_041342.1:36102138-36142138 GCF_004354835.1 Perca flavescens
ACACATTCGAGTTAATCGATAAAATCAATTTATCGCCCAGCCCTACGGCCACGTACACACACATTGGAAAATATGAAACGGGCTGAAAACTGGACGATACATAAACTGTGATTTGGTAGAAACTGTGCTTGATATCAGAATGCCCATTCAGTCCAATAAAGGCCAAAGTCTACATTCTACATTAAAGTATGGCGATACAGCATGGCCCCAAAGAGGGGTTGTTTTGAGCGATGTTAAGCTATTTTTCCGAAGATTTCCCATTAAAGCCTATGGGAAATTTTGCGGCGTTTTTTGCCGATATCATGAAAACCGCACGGCAAATCTCCTACAAAAGTCATATCACAGCAGTCCCGATCATTACACACGTTTTGATGTATTTTGTGTGCATGTGTTGGCAACGCTCCGTGACTAGTAGCAGGACAAACATGTGGTGGAATAAGTATGCAGGATAATAGTCATTCTGCCGATTGCTGCTATTGCAGCACATCGGCACACTGAATAAAGTATCAACAGACTGCAGGTTTGTCCCTGTGAGTCCTTCTGTTTCTATTATTGTGTCCACCCATTTATATCAATGAGGGTGGACACAATAATAGAAACACCTCTCAGCATGACACATAAACTCATCAGCATGGGGAACTGGACCACAGCTGCTAGCTAACGTTAGCTTAGCCTCTCTGTGTGTGTGCGTGGCACTCTGCCGTTAGCAGCTGCTGTGCCGTAACCATGGAAACAGTTAGCATCAGCAGTTAGCACGTGTAACCGGTGGATTTCTGTCTTGTGTGACGCTGCGGTCTCTTTCTGGAGATAATCTCTCAAATCACTCCACAGGAATCTGGGACAAATATGAACAACATCGTTAACAATGAGCGTGTGTGAAACGTAAACACTGCAGTAACGGCGGTGTTTTGGCGCTTGCGCAGTGTGCTCGTGTTGACGTCGACACGTGTAGCGGGTGAGATCTAGCGTCCTCCCTGCACTATAACACATCCATATGGCTACACCAGACCCATTTAAGCCTTCTTATATACTGCCTATGATTTAAACACAGATAGTTCCTAACAGGAGATAAGAACGGACCTGGTCCAGAGACATGAACTGGTAGAAGCTCTGCGGGATCTCCTCCACCAGGTCCAGCAGCTCCAGGTCCGCGTCCCAGGCCCAGAGAGGGGGGACCGCGGCTAGCAGCAGGGCCAGGCCGAGCAGTGGGGGTCCACAGGGAGCCAGGCCGAGCCGCGGGGGCCCGTAGGGGCCCAAACACACCCGCATATCACCGACACACAGTCACAATAACACACTCACCACGGCGCTAAAAACTCTGCTCTGAGTGCTACCGTCAGCCTCACAGGACCGGAAACACTGCCGGTCACATCCGGGTTATGGCGCTGTCACAATAAAAGTCCTCTCTGCGAGTATTACAGAGACTTTACTTTTTATTTAGCGCCCCCTACAACATTTTAAAGAAGTAGCCCCTGCAGTGCGTTTCACCTAGACCCATGAGATTTGGGATGCATATACTATATAGTATATATATATATATATATATATATATATATATATATATATATATATATATATATATACACACACACAGATATATATATATATATATATATATATATAGATATATATATATATATATATATACAGATATACAGTATACATATATATATATATATATATATATATATATATATATATATATATATATATATATATAATATAAAAAGCATATAAAAAGTTATAAATGGTCTAGCACCATCATATCTAGAAGAGCTCCTAATACCCTATTGTCCCACTAGAGCACTGCGCTCCCAGAATGCAGAGTTACTGGTGGTACCTAGAGTCTCTAAAAGTAGACTGGCTCGGTGTGTCGGCGCCGTTAGAGAGCGTGAGCGTGACTCAAACCTCCGTGTTCACAGAGCAATTAACCTCCTTTTGACCTCGGGTCTAATCAGACCCATTCTCAAAAAGTTTTGGGTGCCCGGATAGCTCAGTTGGTAGAGCGGGCGCCCATATATAGAGGTTTAGTCCTCGACTCAGCGACCGAGGGTTCAACTCCGACCTGCGGCCGGAATGTCATTCCCCCCCTTCATGTCTTCATCTGTCCTGTTAATAAAAGGCCTAAAGATAACCAAAATTCAGAAATTTGGGTTTCTTTCAACCAAATTGTCAAAGAAAATAACGTGGATGTTCCCTATAACGCTCTTCATAAGTAAATACACTCTTCATTGAATTTGGGAGTTTTATTCTATTTTATTGCATTTGAAAAAAGAGAAAACAGACAAAAAAACGTTGAAAAATGTCAGAAAAAGCTTCAAAAATTTGAGGAAAACCATGAACAAAACATCAGGAAAAGTGACAAGTGTCAAAAACGAAAAAAGAAACGTTGAAAAAACTGTTTAAATTTAAACGACAGGAAGACAACACAGAGATGTTGACCCAACAGATGAGAGTTAGAGAACCCTAACTCCAGCTGTTAGGGTTAGGGTTAGCCCATATATTCATCATTACCTGATCAGGATTTATCATGTCATCATATATTTATCATTACCTGATCAGGATTTATCATGTCATCATATATTTATCATTACCTGATCAGGATTTATCATGTCATCATATATTCATCATTACCTGATCAGGATTTATCATGTCATCATATATTCATCATTACCTGATCAGGATATATCATGTCATCATATATTCATCATTACCTGATCAGGATTTATCATGTCATCATATATTCATCATTACCTGATGAGGATTTATCATGTCATCATATATTCATCATTACCTGATCAGGATTTATCATGTCATCATATATTCATCATTACCTGATCAGGATTTATCATTTAATCATATATTCATCATTACCTGATTAGGATTTATCATGTCATCATATATTCATCATTACCTGATCAGGATTTATCATTTAATCATATATTCATCATTACCTGATTAGGATTTATCATGTCATCATATATTCATCTTTGCCTGATTAGGATTTATCATTTCATCATATATTCATCATTACCTGATCAGGATTTATCATTTAATCATATATTCATCATTACCTGATTAGGATTCATCATTTTATCATATATTCATCATTACCTGATTAGGATTTATCATGTCATCATATATTCATCATTACCTGATTAGGATTCATCATGTCATCATATATTCATCATTACCTGATCAGGATTCATCATTTTATCATATATTCATCATTACCTGATTAGGATTCATCATTTTATCATATATTCATCATTACCTGATTAGGATTTATCATGTCATCATATATTCATCATTACCTGATTAGGATTTATCATGTCATCATATATTCATCTTTACCTGATTAGGATTCATCATTTTATCATATATTCATCATTACCTGATTAGGATTCATCATGTCATCATATATTCATCATTACCTGAATAGGATTCATCATTTCATCATATATTCATCATTACCTGATTAGGATTTATCATGTCATCATATATTCATGATTTATCATGTCATCATAAATTCATAATTACTCCTTTAATAGCACCCACAGAAACATAACATAACTTACATATAACTGTTCATTTGGGATTTTAGATTGTTTCTTATTCAAAGAGCCAGCATGTCCTCCACACTCGGTGTGTATCTGTGTGTGTCTCTGTGTGTGTTTCTGTGTGTCTGTGTGTGTGTCTCTGTGTGTGTCTGTGTGTGTGTCTCTGTGTGTGTGTCTGTGTGTGTCTGTGTGTGTGTCTCTGTGTGTGTGTCTGTGTGTGTCTGTGTGTGTGTGTCCAACATGAGAAACAGAGACAGGATCTCCACCCCAGCTCCACCCTCTCCTACCAAGGTGACGGTCAAAGTCATCGGTCAAAATATCACAACTAAAGACTTCAACACGGCTGCTACGTCCGTTATTCCTCCAGTCTGAGGTTTTAAAACGTGTGTCGTGGTGTCAGACTCCGCCCCCTGCAGGCTACAAGAGGACTCCGCCCCCGGCAGGCTACGAGCAGACTCCGCCCCCTGCAGGCTACAAGAGGACTCCGCCCCCGGCAGGCTACGAGCAGACTCCGCCCCTGCAGGCTACAAGAGGACTCCGCCCCGGCGGCTCACGAGCAGACTCCGCCCCCGGCAGGCTACGAGCAGACTCCGCCCCTGCAGGCTACGAGCAGACTCCGCCCCGGCAGGTCTCGAGCAGACTCCGCCCCGGCCTGAGCAGACTCCGCCCCCTGCAGGCTCGAGCAGACTCCGCCCCGGCGGGTCTACGAGCAGACTCCGCCCCTGCAGGCTACGAGCAGACTCCGCCCCGGCGGGCTCGAGCAGACTCCGCCCCGGCAGCCTCGAGCAGACTCCGCCCCCTGCAGGCTACGAGCAGACTCCGCCCCCGGCAGGCTACGAGCAGACTCCGCCCCCTGCAGGCTACGAGCAGACTCCGCCCCGGCGGTCTCGAGCAGACTCCCCCCCTGCAGGCTACAAGTTGACTCTTCCCCTGCAGGCTACAAGCAGACTCTTCCCCCTGCAGGCTACGAGCAGACTCCGCCCCCCTCGTCGTGTCCATAAAGGTCAGCCAGCTTCCTGAACCTCGGCCCCCACTCTCTCAGGAACTCGTAGTCCTGCTCAGACTCTAACGAGTCCAACGAGTCCAAAGAATTCAGGGAGCTGAGAGACTCGGCAGCCGAGCAGCTGCCCTCGAAGGCGTAGGTCTGCAGTGAGTCGTAGGGCAGTACTGCCAGGTCCCGGTCCGCCTCCTGCAGTCTGACCCCGATGAACTCCTGGAACAGATGCTGCTTATCCACTTGGGACTCTGGGGGGTAGACGTCGTGGTCTCTAAGGAGTCCCCGTGCCAGCGGGAGGACATCATGGTCTCTGAGAGGTCCCGGTGGCAGCGGGAGGACATCATGGTCTCTGAGAGGTCCCGGTGGCAGCGGGAGGACACCGTGGTCTCTGAGGGGTCCCGGTGGTGGCCGGAGGACGTCGTGGTCTTTGAGGGGTCCCCGTGGCAGCGGGAGGACATCATGGTCTCTGAGAGGTCCCGGTGGCAGCGGGAGGACACCGTGGTCTCTGAGGGGTCCCGGTGGCAGCGGGAGGACATCATGGTCTCTGAGAGGTCCCGGTGGCAGCGGGAGGACACCGTGGTCTCTGAGGGGTCCCGGTTGTGGCCGTAGGATGTCGTGGTCTCTGAGGGGTCCCGGTGGCAGCGGGAGGACATCATGGTCTCTGAGAGGTCCCGGTGGCAGCGGGAGGACATCGTGGTCTCTGAGGGGTCTCCTGCGTGTCGGTTCTGTTTGTCTCAGAGTGAACATGTCGAAAGCCTCGGTGTCTTCCTCTCCTCCGCCCTCATCGTCGTAACGAACGATGTTCTCCAGGATGTCTCGCTCCTCCTCCGTCATCGGAGGCTCTCGCCTCTGGTGCCTGACAGCTGCTATTACCACAACAACACCTAGGAGACAGGAAGGGGCGGAGTCAATCAATAAGTGCAATACACACATATAGATATATATCTGTGTGTCTATAGGTGTGTGTGTCTCTGTGTGTGTGATATATTTTATATATATACTCCCTTGTTGGAACTCCCTAGGTTGGGCTGCTCTGTTATAGGCTGCACTTTGATCTTGTTGTGCCTTCGCCATGTGCTCTTTCAAAATGGGAAGTATGGCGTTCATTTGTCCCCAAATCGCCCCCACATGTTCAATCATGGTTCTATGGGGACAGGGTTGTTCTTCCCAGGTCTCTTTGTCAATGGCTAGCAGTCCCCTTGGTTTGTAGGAATAAAGTAGGTCAAAGGGTGAGAAACCGGGGGAGGCCTGTGGGACTTCTCTTACCGTAAACATGAGGTAGAGAAGAAGCTGGTCCCAATTTCTTCCATCTTCCCTAATGGCCCTTCTCTGCATGGCTTTGATGGTTTGGTTGAACCTCTCCACTAATCCATCGGTCTGTGGATGGTACACTGAGGTTTGGATCTGTTTCACTTGCAGCAAAGCACACAACTGCTGAGTAACTCTGGACATAAAAGGACTCCCTTGGTCAGTAAGAATTTCTTTTGGCAGCCCTACTATACTGCTGAAAAGGAATAATTCTTTAGCAATTTGTTTAGCATTAGCCTTTCTTAAGGGGATGGCTTCTGGATACTTGGTAGCATTGTCCACAAGAACAAGGATGTACTGATGGCCCCTAGCACTCTTAGGGAGGGGACCTACAATATCCAGACCCACCGTCTCAAAAGGTGTTTCTATAATGGGCAAGGGAATGAGCGGTATTTCTGTACATTAGTTTTGGAGCTGTGACCTGGCACTCTGGGCAACTTTGACAATAATTATCTTCCTCCTTGTGAACCCCTGGCCAAAAGAACCTCTGCAATATTCTTTCCTTGTGTTTTTCCGCCCCCAAGTGAGCCCCCAGTAAGAGAGTGTGGGCTAATTGCAGAACTGTGGGGCGGCGAAGTTTGCGAACAAGAAGTTGCTCGATCACTTTGTCATTATTTTTAACTACCTGATACAACAGACCATTCTTAACAGTAATGTGAGGGTAGGAAGGAGTTAACCTGGTCCCCACCAGAGCTCCCTCTAAGACCACTCAGGCTGGGATCTTGCATTTGAGCTGTTCCAAAATGACCTTTAAGGGGGGGTGTCACTCCAATGTCCACAGCCTCATCTTCACTGGACCCGGGTTGCGGTTCTGAGTCAGTAGTCTCCCTGGGTTCTGAATCCCCACCGTTAGCATCCACTGCAAAAACTTGAGCTACAGCAGAAGGTGAAGAACATATCTTGGTGAGGTTAACCCAGACATTTTCCTAACCTGCGACTTACGTTTTTGGGGTTCCCAGTTTCGTGTCTTTTGGGCTTCGCTCCACAGCTTGGAGAAGGCTGGACAGTCTCGACCAATCAGGACAAGACCTGGGAGTGTATTAATTACTCCCACATCAACATCGAAGGAACCCTTCGTAGTCTTCAACCTCACCAGGGCAGTTGGGTACTCCCAATGACATGGACCGGTTCACCTTGAGCAAGGTGTGAGGCCTCCAACACTGGGGTCTGACCAGGGTCCGAGCACTTCCAGAATCAAGCAAGGCTTCTACATCACACCGGTTGACTGTTACCGGGCAGGTCGGTCTGTGGTCTCCCTTCTCCCCAAGGAGGGCAGCAAACTGCACTTGAGGGTTGCTTGTAGACCCCACTGTGGGCATTGGATCATCGGACTTGTCAAACTGCCACGAGATATGGCCCACCTTGCCACAGTGATAGCACTGTCTAAATTCAGGTTTCAGGAATCTACTTTGCTGTCCAGGTGGATTAAACCCTCTTCTCTGGGAGCTAGAGGGAGGGCTATCAGGTTTGGTCTCTTTTTGGCAGACCCAGCAGGGCCAAATGGGAACAGAAGCTGAGGGTTCTTCACGCATATCGGAGGCTGCCTGATACTGCTCAACTGCTTCTACTAAGTGCATGGCGGTTGTTAATTTCTGGTGACTGATTACCCTTTTTGCTTCATAGGGCAGAGCTCTCAGGTAACGGTCCACAACCAGGGTTTCCACAATGGCGGCTGAGTTGTTCTTCTCAGGTTCTAGACACCTTTTGGTTAATCACATCAATTCATGCAGTTGGGCACGGGGCGTGGTCCCCCTTTGGAAACTCCAATTATGGAAATGCTGTGCCAAACTAAACTTGGTCAGGCCATGGCGGCTAAAAATCTCCTCCTTTAGCTTGTCATAGTCTTGTCCAATGCTAGTCTTTACATCTTGAAAGGCCTTTAGAGCCTCACCTGAGAGAAAAAGGAGCCAAGAGTCCTACCCACTGCGCCTTTGGCCACCCCTCTTGAGTAGCACTTTGCCTCGAATGCATGAAGGTAAGCATCCACATCATCCGTCACTCCCAACTTCGGAATGAAATCCCCTGCCTTGAGTTTCGGCTGGGTCTGTCGAAGCTCCACTTCCTTGAGTTGATTCGCCTTTACTTGCTGTTGCAGCAAGGCTGCATTAGTTTCTTGCTGTGCCCTTTGGGTCTCCACCAGCATCTGTAGAAGTTGCTCCATGTGTGCTTGGGAGTCCCTTGTGGAAGTCCTGAAAAAAGTTCCGCCAAGTCTTCAATATTTTCATCCGTCAGTTTTACTCATCCGTCCCTACTGCCCACATTCTACACCATATGGGATGTTGTGAGAGGTTTTTCTTTGCAACAGGTGGGGTGTAGGTCAGAGACCAGCCAAAACGCGGTTTTAAGCAAACATAGGTTTTATTTTAGAGCAGTCTTTTTCAGAAAATAGTCCAACGATAAACAGTAATTCCAACTCAAAAACTTACTGGGAGGAAAACCACCTGTTTTCAGAAAGTCCTGGTAGCTTAGTGGTAGCTTAGTTTCCCCAAGAACTGTCTTTGCTGTTTGCCTCTGCTCTCTGTGTCTTCTCCCAGTGCAGGAGCACCTGCTGTAATCAAGGGGCTGAGGCATTTGCTCCTTCCTGTGTGTATCTACCTGTAGTTTAGGTGGCGCCTATTTTGTCATAGGGTAGCCACTCCTGTAGAGGAACATAGTGTGTGTTTGTGTGTGTGTGTGTGTCTGTGTGTGTGTCTCTGTGTGTATGTGTGTGTCTCTCTCTGTGTGTGCATGTGTGTGTGTCTCTGTGTGTATCTGTGTGTGTGTCTCTCTGTGTATGTGTTTGTTACCCAGCAGTGTGATGATGCAGGTGAGTAGGGCCGTGGCGGTGGTGAGGCCAGCGACCAGCGGCGTTGCCGGCGGCCGGCTGCAGGCGCGGCGGCCTCCGTGGTCTCCGTGGACCTGGCAGACGCAGACGGTGACGGACAGCGTGTTGGTGCTGCTGAGGGGGGGGGCGCCGTCCGAGATCACCACCGGCAGGAAGTGGACTGGATGGTCACGTCGCAGAAAACCCGGCGCAGTCAGGACGGACGCCGTGTTGTCTGAGGACAGAAGCACCAAACACCTCGCATCACAGGAACCAAACCGCTGCCTGTGGTTTGGGCCGACATTACGGTTCAATGTAGGCGCCAAAACGACTCGATCGAGATTAACTTTATTGTCCCACAACATGGGAAATTTGTCTTGGTCACTCAACCCACGCTGCAGCCATAGTAAAAGCAAATAAACACAGACAGCATGTACAAACAACAAATACTGTACAGCACTATACCACAAGCCGTACTATGGTCCTGATGGTGTATAAAAACCCAACACGGTGTCATGCAATACACTGGTTAAACATTACTCTAAATAAATAAATGAAATTAAAAAAGAGAGATCACAAATACAACAATTCCATATCTTCATCATCATTCAGGCCTGTTCTGCATTCTGGGTGTGCTGGTTTTACAGGGAGGTGTGTTCAGGTGCATTCTGGGGGTGCTGGTCTTACAGGGAGGTGTGTTCAGGTGCATTCTGGGCGTGCTGGTCTTACAGGGAGGTGTGTTCAGGTGCATTCTGGGCGTGCTGGTCTTACAGGGAGGTGTGTTTAGGTGCATTCTGGGTGTGCTGGTTTTACAGGGAGGTGTGTTCAGGTGCATTCTGGGGGTGCTGGTCTTACAGGGAGGTGTGTTCAGGTGCATTCTGGGCGTGCTGGTCTTACAGGGGGGTGTGTTCAGGTGCATTCTGGGCGTGCTGGTCTTACAGGGAGGTGTGTTCAGGTGCATTCTGGGCGTGCTGGTCTTACAGGGAGGTGTGTTCAGGTGCATTCTGGGCGTGCTGGTCTTACAGGGAGGTGTGTTCAGGTGCATTCTGGGCGTGCTGGTCTTACAGGGAGGTGTGTTCAGGTGCATTCTGGGCATGCTGGTCTTACAGGGAGGTGTGTTCAGGTGCATTCTGGGCGTGCTGGTCTTACAGGGAGGTGTGTTCAGGTGCATTCTGTAGTGATGTGTGTTTAAGGTAGACTGTAATGATGTGTGTTTAAGGTGGACTGTAGTGATGTGTGTTTAAGGTGGACTGCACCTTTGTTGTCTCTCAGGGTGAAGTTCCCAGCATGCTCGGTGCTCAGAGAGAACAGGAAGTGATGTCCGTTCTCCGGTTGGTCTCGGTCCACAGCGCTCAGAGTCTCAATGATCTGACGGGTCAAACACACAAACATTATATTACATTACGTGTCATTTAGCTGACCCTTTTATACCATATTTATACTTCTACTACATTACACTTCGGTTTGTTTTTTCTGAATTAAACCAATCAGATTCCATCACTTCTGCAGAGATTTAAAAACCCTTCACAGGCTTCCGATAGTTTTATTGTCATCTTGCAGCTAACATTTAATAACTAATATCTAATAACTAATATCTGATAACCCTCTGATCAATCTTCCCTGATCCTGGTCACACAGCAGTTTGGACGCCAGTCTTTTGGTCCCTTTCTTCTGCTGTTTCGGTTGCTTTTTTGTCGGTTTTGGTGCCAAAAACAACACAAATGAACAGGAATGTGATCTGAAATGTGGGAGAAATTATTAACATTGTTAACTAACAGTGTGAAACATAAACTAACGCAGACCTGCACAGGTCGGATTGCCAGCTTGCTGAGTGAAATGCATGATGGGTAGGGTCTATGGGCTGAAATATGTGCCACCAGAAACTGAATTTGAATCATTTATATTTGAATTTGAATTGCTAAACTTGAATAATTGCATTGAAAAACTGAATTTGAATCACATAATTTGAAATTGTATTGTTTAATTTGAATCATTGCATTGAAAAACTGAATCTGAATAGTATAATTTGAAATTGAATTCATTCGTTTGTAACTGAATTCCAATAAAATTTGATCTTCACTGAAAATTCAACTCTCTATATATCCTCACATTCAGTTCTCACTATTCAGATTCAGATCAGCAAATTCAATTTCAAGTTACTGAGACAGACATCCGGGTACTTGGAGGATGAAGGAAGAGCAATCGAGTGCTGATCGATAGGTAGAGTTCAGTGGAGTGGCGCAGGCAGCGTCTCTTTCCCCGGGCAGGAACACCGCCTCGCCTCGCTGCTGCGCCGGTCCCCGCTGATCCAGATCGGACCGGCCAAAGACAGAGTGGTGATCGGCAGGATCTTCCACGTAGTCCAGGACGACCTGTATGTAGATTTCGGCTGGAAGTTCCACTGCGTTTGCCGGCGGCCGGCGGCCGGAGAGAAGCTAAAGCGGGGCAGCAGAGTCCGTTTGCGGCTGCAGGATCTGGAGCTCACTGCCGCTTCCTGGGAGCCAAAACCGACACCATGCTGCTGGAGGCCCGTACTGCTGGGACAGCTGGAGACTCCAGCCTGTGAGCCAGATCATGTGACTCCAGCCTGTGATCCAGGTCATGTGACTCCAGCCTGTGATCCAGGTCATGTGACTCCAGCCTGTGATGTGGGTCATGTGACTCCAGCCTGTGAGCTGGGTCATGTGACTCCAGCCTGTGATCAGGTCATGTGACTCCAGCCTGTGATCCAGGTCATGTGACTCCAGCCTGTGATCCAGGTCATGTGACTCCAGCCTGTGATGTGGGTCATGTGACTCCAGCCTGTGATCCGGGTCATGTGACTCCAGCCTGTGAGCCAGATCATGTGACTCCAGCCTGTGATCCAGGTCATGTGACTCCAGCCTGTGATCCAGATCATGTGACTCCAGCCTGTGATCCAGATCATGTGACTCCAGCCTGTGATCCGGGTCATGTGACTCCAGCCTGTGATCCAGGTCATGTGACTCCAGCCTGTGATCCAGGTCATGTGACTCCAGCCTGTGATCCAGGTCATGTGACTCCAGCCTGTGATCCAGATCATGTGACTCCAGCCTGTGATCCAGGTCATGTGACTCCAGCCTGTGATGTGGGTATGTGACTCCAGCCTGTGATCCAGATCATGTGACTCCAGCCTGTGATCCAGATCATGTGACTCCAGCCTGTGATCCGGGTCATGTGACTCCAGCCTGTGATCCAGGTCATGTGACTCCAGCCTGTGATCCAGGTCATGTGACTCCAGCCTGTGATCCAGATCATGTGACTCCAGCCTGTGAGCTGGGTCATGTGACTCCAGCCTGTGATCCAGGTCATGTGACTCCAGCCTGTGATGTGGGTCATGTGACTCCAGCCTGTGATCCGGGTCATGTGACTCCAGCCTGTGAGCTGGGTCATGTGACTCCAGCCTGTGATCCAGGTCATGTGACTCCAGCCTGTGATCCAGGTCATGTGACTCCAGCCTGTGATCCGGGTCATGTGACTCCAGCCTGTGAGCTGGGTCATGTGACTCCAGCCTGTGATCCGGGTCATGTGACTCCAGCCTGTGAGCTGGGTCATGTGACTCCAGCCTGTGATCCAGGTCATGTGACTCCAGCCTGTGATCCAGGTCATGTGACTCCAGCCTGTGATGTGGGTCATGTGACTCCAGCCTGTGAGCTGGGTCATGTGACTCCAGCCTGTGATCCAGGTCATGTGACTCCAGCCTGTGATGTGGGTCATGTGACTCCAGCCTGTGAGCTGGGTCATGTGACTCCAGCCTGTGATCCAGGTCATGTGACTCCAGCCTGTGATCCAGGTCATGTGACTCCAGCCTGTGATGTGGGTCATGTGACTCCAGCCTGTGATCCAGGTCATGTGACTCCAGCCTGTGATCCAGGTCATGTGACTCCAGCCTGTGATCCAGGTCATGTGACTCCAGCCTGTGAGCGGGGTCATGTGACTCCAGCCTGTGATCCGGGTCATGTGACTCCAGCCTGTGATCTGGGTCATGTGACTCCAGCCTGTGATCTGGGTCATGTGACTCCAGCCTGTGATCCGGGTCATGTGCCTCCAGTCACTTTAGTGGAACATTTGGACGGAGATCAGAAACAGAGATGATCCGACCCTTTCAACATGAATAACTGAGATTATTAATCTTTAGATCAGCACCGAGAGCCCAACATCTGATGATACACCGTCTAAAATGCAAACAGTCAGAGAAAATGTTACCGTGGTCCTCAGAGCTTCCAAGAGACTGCAGGAGAGTGTGTGATTATGATGAGATGCCCGTTACCAGAGCAGTCAATCAGCAGAAGGCCTTAATAACATTCACCATTAATTTAAATGTGACACTTTCATCTATTTAAAAGATGTTAAACACAACAGCCTACCTTGTTTTATTCAATGTGTTTAATTAGAAATATTTTCAAATAAATGTATTTATTTTCTTACCTGGCGCAACGCAAAGCCAGACGCAAGTCTCTTTGCTAGTTAAAGACCGACCCAGTTGTCAATTTTCCGTCCAGCGCCCACGTAATTTAAACAGCAAATGCACCTGCTCCCATCTATGGCCCATGGGCGTGCTGGTCTTACAGGGAGGTGTGTTCAGGTGCATTCTTGGCGTGCTGGTCTTACAGGGAGGTGTGTTCAGGTGCATTCTGGTCTTACAGGGAGGTGTGTTCAGGTGCATTCTGGGCATGTTGGTCTTACAGGGAGGTGTGTTCAGGTACATTCTTGGCGTGCTGGTCTTACAGGGAGATGTGTTCAGGTGCATTCTGGGCATGATGGTCTTACAGGGAGGTGTGTTCAGGTGCATTCTGGGTGTATTGCTATCTTGAGGCAGTGGGAAGTGATCGCTCCATTGACTAACAAAAACCTGGTCTAAAGTCAATAACGCAGCATTTCATCGTCTTATATTTGGACCAATACGATAATCTCAGCTGAAACTCTGACTTTGTGATTATAAAAGCAAAAATAAACCAGATAATCACATGTCATGAAGTTTCTGGAAACAACAAAAAAATCAAGACTTCTGAGACTGTTCTGTGTGTCCGTCTCTCGGAGGTTCGTCTCCGTCAGGGTTGTTGTAGATTTATTTAAAAACAGTTTTTTATGTTTCGAGAGAGAAGATGTAGCTGTTTAGTTCTTGTTCTTAAGGACATTATATTTTCTTATAACCCTTTTTATCTGTAAGATATATTTTAACATTTTGTTCAGAATAAATGGTGTTTAAGCCGATTGAAAAGTCCTGATGAACTGACAGGAGAAGACCGACGTTCACCTGTCCAGGTTCAGTGTCCTCGCAGACCAACGGTTGATACTCGATGGCGAAGCTCGGAGCATTGTCGTTAACGTCCGTCACGGAGACCAGAACCACAGCTTTCCCCACCTGAGACACATTTACTGACACACACACACACACACACACACACACACACACACACACACACACACACATATACACACAAAAACACACACACAAACTATGAAATGACAAGATTCTCAGACATATTTAAAAAAGTTAAAAAAACGCAGAAAAATGGGTCAAGATTAAGTAGTATGGTATATACTGGTAGTATGTATATACTGGTAGTATGGTATATACTGGTAGTATGTATATACTGGTAGTAAGGTATATACTGGTAGTATGGTATATACTGGTAGTATGTATATACTGGTAGTATGGTATATACTGGTAGTATGTATATACTGGTAGTATGTATATACTGGTAGTATGGTATATACTGGTAGTATGTATATACTGGTAGTATGGTATATACTGGTAGTAAGGTATATACTGGTAGTATGGTATATACTGGTAGTATGTATATACTGGTAGTATGGTATATACTGGTAGTATGTATATACTGGTAGTATGGTATATACTGGTAGTATGTATATACTGGTAGTATGGTATATACTGGTAGTATGTATATACTGGTAGTATGGTATATACTGGTAGTAAGGTATATACTGGTAGTATGGTATATACTGGTAGTATGGTATATACTGGTAGTATGTATATACTGGTAGTATGGTATATACTGGTAGTATGGTATATACTGGTAGTATGTATATACTGGTAGTATGGTATATACTGGTAGTATGTATATACTGGTAGTATGGTATATACTGGTAGTAAGGTATATACTGGTAGTATGTATATACTGGTAGTATGTATATACTGGTAGTATGGTATATACTGGTAGTATGTATATACTGGTAGTATGTATATACTGGTAGTATGGTATATACCAAGAGCCTGCGTCCGTCCCAGGTTTCTTCCCAAGAGGGAGTTTTTCCTCGCCACTGTCGCACTGCTTACTCTTGAGGGAATTACTGTAATTGTTGGGGCTTTGTAAATTATAGAGTGTGGTCTAGACCTACTCTATCTGTCTCGAGATAACTCGTGTTATGATTTGATACTATAAATAAAATTGAAAATTGAATTGAATATACTGGTAGTATGGTATATACTGGTAGTATGTATATATACTATACATGTCTACATGTGTGTATCAATAACTATGTTTCCATAACTTACGGGTCTCTGTAGCGAGGATGGTGATGTTGTGCACAGCGACCGTCTCTCGGTCCAGAGGTCTGGCGGTTGTGATGACTCCTGAAATGCTGTCGATGGTAAAGTAACGCTCCACGTCCGACTTCCTGTCGATAGAATACCTGTAAACACACAAACATGTGACTAACCCTGACGATTCAGCACGCTGCCTGGAACGATTGGACACAAATGGGACCAAACGATTGGAGACAAATGGGACCAAACGATTGGAGACAAATGGGACCAAACGATTGGAGACAAATGGGACCAAACGATTGGAGACAAATGGGAACAAACGATTGGAGACAAATGGGAACAAACGATTGGAGACAAATGGGACCAAACGATTGGAGAGAGATGCATCGTTTACAGAAGTCTGAGTAAGTTACAAAAACTTTGAAACAAAATGTCAAATAAATTGAAAAAAAGAATTAAAAATGGCAAATTATTATTTATTTATATAAATATTTCGTACCTGACTGACCATTTCCTGTCTCACTGTTTCTTAACTGACTGTTTCCTGACTGACTGTTTCCTACCTGACGGGGCTGTTTCTGGCATCTGGGTCTCGAGCTGAAACTGATCCCAGGTCCGTGCCGATCGGCGCTGCCTCTGAGATCTGCATCGTGGCTCCCGCGGAGGAGAACAGCGGCGGCTCGTCAACGTTCTCCACCAGCAGCCGGACCGCCACCACGTCGCTGAAGGCGCCGGGCGCCAGGAAACGGGCGTCCACGTAGCGGTTGGACGCCTCAACGCGCAGCGAGAAGATCGGCCGCGTCTCAAAATCCAAAGTCTGCAGAGAGGAAACTTCCTGTTAGAGTCTAGAGATAACTTCCTGTTAGAAGGAGCTTACAACAAACACCAGTTGGGTCAGCGTGGGCCGACCGTCTTTCCAGTCTGGTCTGGTGGAGTTGGTAGAGTCTGACATGTCCAGTCTTGTCTGGTGGAGTTGGTAGAGTCTGACATGTCCAGTCTTGTCTGGTGGAGTTGGTAGAGTCTGACATGTCCAGTCTTGTCTGGTGGAGTTGGTAGAGTCTGGCATGTCCAGTTTGGTCTGGTGGAGTTGGTAGAGTCTGGCATGTCCAGTTTGGTCTGGTGGAGTTGGTAGAGTCTGACATATCCAGTCTTGTCTGGTGGAGTTGGTAGAGTCTGGTATGTCCAGTCTGGTCTGGTGGAGTTGGTAGAGTCTGACATGTCCAGTTTGGTCTGGTGGAGTAGGTAGAGTCTGGCATGTCCAGTTTGGTCTGGTGGAGTTGGTAGAGTCTGGTATGTCCAGTCTGGTCTGGTGGAGTTGGTAGAGTCTGACATGTCCAGTTTGGTCTGGTGGAGTAGGTAGAGTCTGGCATGTCCAGTTTGGTCTGGTGGAGTTGGTAGAGTCTGGTATGTCCAGTTTGGTCTGGTGGAGTTGGTAGAGTCTGACATGTCCAGTTTGGTCTGGTGGAGTTGGTAGAGTCTGACATGTCTAGTCTTGTCTGGTGGAGTTGGTAGAGTCTGACATGTCCAGTCTTGTCTGGTGGAGTTGGTAGAGTCTGACATGTCCAGTCTTGTCTGGTGGAGTTGGTAGTTGGTAGAGTCTGACATGTCCAGTCTGGTCTGGTGGAGTTGGTAGAGTCTGACATGTCCAGTCTTGTCTGGTGGAGTTGGTAGAGTCTGGCATGTCCAGTTTGGTCTGGTGGAGTTGGTAGAGTCTGACATGTCCAGTCTTGTCTGGTGGAGTTGGTAGAGTCTGACATGTCCAGTTTGGTCTGGTGGAGTTGGTAGAGTCTGACATGTCCAGTCTGGTCTGGTGGAGTTGGTAGAGTCTGGCATGTCCAGTTTGGTCTGGTGGAGTTGGTAGAGTCTGACATGTCCAGTCTGGTCTGGTGGAGTTGGTAGAGTCTGGCATGTCCAGTTTGGTCTGGTGGAGTTGGTAGAGTCTGACATGTCCAGTCTTGTCTGGTGGAGTTGGTAGAGTCTGACATGTCCAGTTTGGTCTGGTGGAGTTGGTAGAGTCCGACATGTCCAGTCTTGTCTGGTGGAGTTGGTTGAGTCTGACATGTCCAGTCTTTCTGGTGGAGTTGGTAGAGTCTGACATGTCCAGTCTGGTCTGGTGGAGTTGGTAGAGTCTGACATGTCCAGTTTGGTCTGGTGGAGTTGGTAGAGTCTGACATGTCCAGTCTGGTCTGGTGGAGTTGGTAGAGTCTGACATGTCCAGTCTTGTCTGGTGGAGTTGGTAGAGTCTGGCATGTCCAGTTTGGTCTGGTGGAGTTGGTAGAGTCTGACATGTCCAGTCTGGTCTGGTGGAGTTGGTAGAGTCTGACATGTCCAGTCTTGTCTGGTGGAGTTGGTAGAGTCTGGCATGTCCAGTTTGGTCTGGTGGAGTTGGTAGAGTCTGACATGTCCAGTCTGGTCTGGTGGAGTTGGTAGAGTCTGGCATGTCCAGTTTGGTCTGGTGGAGTTGGTAGAGTCTGACATGTCCAGTCTTGTCTGGTGGAGTTGGTAGAGTCTGGCATGTCCAGTTTGGTCTGGTGGAGTTGGTAGAGTCTGACATGTCCAGTCTTGTCTGGTGGAGTTGGTAGAGTCTGACATGTCCAGTCTGGTCTGGTGGAGTTGGTAGAGTCTGACATATCCAGTCTTGTCTGGTGGAGTTGGTAGAGTCTGGTATGTCCAGTCTGGTCTGGTGGAATTGGTAGAGTCTGACATGTCCAGTTTGGTCTGGTGGAGTTGGTAGAGTCTGGCATGTCCAGTTTGGTCTGGTGGAGTTGGTAGAGTCTGGTATGTCCAGTTTGGTCTGGTGGAGTTGGTAGAGTCTGACATGTCCAGTTTGGTCTGGTGGAGTTGGTAGAGTCTGACATGTCTAGTCTTGTCTGGTGGAGTTGGTAGAGTCTGACATGTCCAGTCTGGTCTGGTGGAGTTGGTAGAGTCTGACATGTCCAGTCTTGTCTGGTGGAGTTGGTAGAGTCTGGCATGTCCAGTTTGGTCTGGTGGAGTTGGTAGAGTCTGACATGTCCAGTCTTGTCTGGTGGAGTTGGTAGAGTCTGACATGTCCAGTCTGGTCTGGTGGAGTTGGTAGAGTCTGACATGTCCAGTCTTGTCTGGTGGAGTTGGTAGAGTCTGGCATGTCCAGTTTGGTCTGGTGGAGTTGGTAGAGTCTGACATGTCCAGTCTGGTCTGGTGGAGTTGGTAGAGTCTGGCATGTCCAGTTTGGTCTGGTGGAGTTGGTAGAGTCTGACATGTCCAGTCTGGTCTGGTGGAGTTGGTAGAGTCTGGCATGTCCAGTTTGGTCTGGTGGAGTTGGTAGAGTCTGACAAGTCCAGTCTTGTCTGGTGGAGTTGGTAGAGTCTGACATGTCCAGTCTGGTCTGGTGGAGTTGGTAGAGTCTGACATGTCCAGTCTTGTCTGGTGGAGTTGGTAGAGTCTGACATGTCCAGTCTTTCTGGTGGAGTTGGTAGAATCTGACATGTCCAGTCTGGTCTGGTGGAGTTGGTAGAGTCTGACATGTCCAGTTTGGTCTGGTGGAGTTGGTAGAGTCTGACATGTCCAGTCTGGTCTGGTGGAGTTGGTAGAGTCTGACATGTCCAGTCTTGTCTGGTGGAGTTGGTAGAGTCTGGCATGTACAGTCTGGTCTGGTGGAGTTGGTAGAGTCTGACAGGTCCAGTCTGGTCTGGTGGAGTTGGTAGAGTCTGACATGTCCAGTTTGGTCTGGTGGAGTTGGTAGAGTCTGACATGTCCAGTTTGGTCTGGTGGAGTTGGTAGAGTCTGACATGTCCAGTTTGGTCTGGTGGAGTTGGTAGAGTCTGACATGTCTAGTCTTGTCTGGTGGAGTTGGTAGAGTCTGACATGTCCAGTCTTGTCTGGTGGAGTTGGTAGATTCTGACATGTCCAGTCTTGTCTGGTGGAGTTGGTAGAGTCTGACATGTCCAGTCTTGTCTGGTGGAGTTGGTAGAGTCTGACATGTCCAGTCTTTCTGGTGGAGTTGGTAGAGTCTGACATGTCCAGTCTGGTCTGGTGGAGTTGGTAGAGTCTGACATGTCCAGTCTTGTCTGGTGGAGTTGGTAGAGTCTGGCATGTCCAGTTTGGTCTGGTGGAGTTGGTAGAGTCTGACATGTCCAGTCTGGTCTGGTGGAGTTGGTAGAGTCTGGCATGTCCAGTTTGGTCTGGTGGAGTTGGTAGAGTCTGACATGTCCAGTCTGGTCTGGTGGAGTTGGTAGAGTCTGGCCTGTCCAGTTTGGTCTGGTGCAGTTGGTAGAGTCTGAAAAGTCCAGTCTTGTCTGGTGGAGTTGGTAGAGTCTGACATGTCCAGTCTGGTCTGGTGGAGTTGGTAGAGTCTGACATGTCCAGTCTTTCTGGTGGAGTTGGTAGAGTCTGACATGTCCAGTCTGGTCTGGTGGAGTTGGTAGAGTCTGACATGTCCAGTTTGGTCTGGTGGAGTTGGTAGAGTCTGACATGTCCAGTCTGGTCTGGTGGAGTTGGTAGAGTCTGACATGTCCAGTTTGGTCTGGTGGAGTTGGTAGAGTCTGACATGTCCAGTTTGGTCTGGTGGAGTTGGTAGAGTCTGACATGTCCAGTCTTGTCTGGTGGAGTTGGTAGAGTCTGACATGTCCAGTCTTGTCTGGTGGAGTTGGTAGAGTCTGACATGTCCAGTCTTTCTGGTGGAGTTGGTAGAGTCTGACATGTCCAGTCTGGTCTGGTGGAGTTGGTAGAGTCTGACATGTCCAGTCTTGTCTGGTGGAGTTGGTAGAGTCTGGCATGTCCAGTTTGGTCTGGTGGAGTTGGTAGAGTCTGACATGTCCAGTCTGGTCTGGTGGAGTTGGTAGAGTCTGGCATGTCCAGTTTGGTCTGGTGGAGTTGGTAGAGTCTGACATGTCCAGTCTGGTCTGGTGGAGTTGGTAGAGTCTGGCATGTCCAGTTTGGTCTGGTGGAGTTGGTAGAGTCTGACAAGTCCAGTCTTGTCTGGTGGAGTTGGTAGAGTCTGACATGTCCAGTCTGGTCTGGTGGAGTTGGTAGAGTCTGACATGTCCAGTCTGGTCTGGTGGAGTTGGTAGAGTCTGACATGTCCAGTTTGGTCTGGTGGAGTTGGTAGAGTCTGACATGTCCAGTTTGGTCTGGTGGAGTTGGTAGAGTCTGACATGTCCAGTCTTGTCTGGTGGAGTTGGTAGAGTCTGACATGTCCAGTCTTGTCTGGTGGAGTTGGTAGAGTCTGACATGTCCAGTCTTTCTGGTGGAGTTGGTAGAGTCTGACATGTCCAGTCTGGTCTGGTGGAGTTGGTAGAGTCTGACATGTCCAGTCTTGTCTGGTGGAGTTGGTAGAGTCTGGCATGTCCAGTTTGGTCTGGTGGAGTTGGTAGAGTCTGACATGTCCAGTCTGGTCTGGTGGAGTTGGTAGAGTCTGACATGTCCAGTCTTGTCTGGTGGAGTTGGTAGAGTCTGACATGTCCAGTCTTGTCTGGTGGAGTTGGTAGAGTCTGACATGTCCAGTCTTTCTGGTGGAGTTGGTAGAGTCTGACATGTCCAGTCTGGTCTGGTGGAGTTGGTAGAGTCTGACATGTCCAGTCTTGTCTGGTGGAGTTGGTAGAGTCTGGCATGTCCAGTTTGGTCTGGTGGAGTTGGTAGAGTCTGACATGTCCAGTCTGGTCTGGTGGAGTTGGTAGAGTCTGGCATGTCCAGTTTGGTCTGGTGGAGTTGGTAGAGTATGACATGTCCAGTCTGGTCTGGTGGAGTTGGTAGAGTCTGGCATGTCCAGTTTGGTCTGGTGGAGTTGGTAGAGTCTGACAAGTCCAGTCTTGTCTGGTGGAGTTGGTAGAGTCTGACATGTCCAGTCTGATCTGGTGGAGTTGGTAGAGTCTGACATGTCCAGTCTTGTCTGGTGGAGTTGGTAGAGTCTGACATGTCCAGTCTTTCTGGTGGAGTTGGTAGAATCTGACATGTCCAGTCTGGTCTGGTGGAGTTGGTAGAGTCTGACATGTCCAGTTTGGTCTGGTGGAGTTGGTAGAGTCTGGCATGTACAGTCTGGTCTGGTGGAGTTGGTAGAGTCTGACATGTCCAGTCTGGTCTGGTGGAGTTGGTAGAGTCTGACATGTCCAGTTTGGTCTGGTGGAGTTGGTAGAGTCTGACATGTCCAGTTTGGTCTGGTGGAGTTGGTAGAGTCTGGCATGTCCAGTTTGGTCTGGTGGAGTTGGTAGAGTCTGGTATGTCCAGTTTGGTCTGGTGGAGTTGGTAGAGTCTGACATGTCCAGTTTGGTCTGGTGGAGTTGGTAGAGTCTGACATGTCTAGTCTTGTCTGGTGGAGTTGGTAGAGTCTGACATGTCCAGTCTTGTCTGGTGGAGTTGGTAGAGTCTGACATGTCCAGTCTTGTCTGGTGGAGTTGGTAGAGTCTGACATGTCCAGTCTTGTCTGGTGGAGTTGGTAGAGTCTGACATGTCCAGTCTTTCTGGTGGAGTTGGTAGAGTCTGACATGTCCAGTCTGGTCTGGTGGAGTTGGTAGAGTCTGACATGTCCAGTCTTGTCTGGTGGAGTTGGTAGAGTCTGGCATGTCCAGTTTGGTCTGGTGGAGTTGGTAGAGTCTGACATGTCCAGTCTGGTCTGGTGGAGTTGGTAGAGTCTGGCATGTCCAGTTTGGTCTGGTGGAGTTGGTAGAGTCTGACATGTCCAGTCTGGTCTGGTGGAGTTGGTAGAGTCTGGCCTGTCCAGTTTGGTCTGGTGGAGTTGGTAGAGTCTGAAAAGTCCAGTCTTGTCTGGTGGAGTTGGTAGAGTCTGACATGTCCAGTCTGGTCTGGTGGAGTTGGTAGAGTCTGACATGTCCAGTCTTTCTGGTGGAGTTGGTAGAGTCTGACATGTCCAGTCTGGTCTGGTGGAGTTGGTAGAGTCTGACATGTCCAGTTTGGTCTGGTGGAGTTGGTAGAGTCTGACATGTCCAGTCTGGTCTGGTGGAGTTGGTAGAGTCTGACATGTCCAGTCTTGTCTGGTGGAGTTGGTAGAGTCTGGCATGTACAGTCTGGTCTGGTGGAGTTGGTAGAGTCTGACATGTCCAGTCTGGTCTGGTGGAGTTGGTAGAGTCTGACATGTCCAGTCTGGTCTGGTGGAGTTGGTAGAGTCTGGCATGTCCAGTCTTGTCTGGTGGAGTTGGTAGAGTCTGGCATGTACAGTCTGGTCTGGTGGAGTTGGTAGAGTCTGACATGTCCAGTCTGGTCTGGTGGAGTTGGTAGAGTCTGGCATGTACAGTCTGGTCTGGTGGAGTTGGTAGAGTCTTACATGTCCAGTTTGGTCTGGTGGAGTTGGTAGAGTCTGACATGTCCAGTCTGGTCTGGTGGAGTTGGTAAACACTGTTGAATGAGAGACACCATTCATCCATTCATCCAACCATCCATTCATCCATCCTTTCATCCATCCATCCACTCATCCTTCCATCCATCCATCCATCCATCCTTTCATCCATCCACTCATCCATTCATCCTTTCATCCATTCATCCACTCATCCATCCATCCATCCATCCTTTCATCCATCCACTCATCCATTCATCCTTTCATCCATTCATCCACTCATCCATCCATCCTTTCATCCACTCATCCTTTCATCCAGGCATGTTATTTCGACATTAACTTTAATATCTCACCACATCATATTAAGTTTTGATTTAAAAGAACAAATCTTACATTACTAATATGTTCTCAAGATTATTGATCAACAGAGATTGCTTTCAGATGTAGTGTTTGTATCACTGAGAGAAATCTGATTTAGTGTTTTCATCACTGAGAGAAATCTGATTTAGTGTTTACATCACTGAGAGAAATCTGATTTAATGTTTGCATCACTGAGAGAAATCTGATTTAGTGTTTACATCACAGAGAAATCTGATTTAGTGTTTACATCACTGAGAGAAATCTGATTTAGTGTTTACATCACTGACAGAAATCTGATTTAGTGTTTACATCACTGAGAGAAATCTGATTTAGTGTTTACATCACAGAGAAATCTGATTTAGTGTTTACATCACTGAGAGAAATCTGATTTAGTGTTTACATCACTGAGAGAAATCTGATTTAGTGTTTACATCACTGAGAGAAATCTGATTTAGTGTTTACATCACTGAGAGAAATCTGATTTAATGTTTACATCACTGAGAGAAATCTGATTTAGTGTTTGTATCACTGAGAGAAATCTGATTTAGTGTTTGCATCACTGAGAGAAATCTGATTTAGTGTTTACATCACTGAGAGAAATCTGATTTAATGTTTGCATCACTGAGAGAAATCTGATTTAGTGTTTACATCTGTTTACATCACTGAGAGAAATCTGATTTAATGTTTACATCACTGAGAGAAATGTGATTTAATGTTTTCATCACTGAGAGAAATGTGATTTAATGTTTACATCACTGAGAGAAATGTGATTTAATGTTTTCATCACTGAGAGAAATGTGATTTAATGTTTTCATCACTGAGAGAAATCTGATTTAATGTTTACATCACTGAGAGAAATGTGATTTAATGTTTTCATCACTGAGAGAAATGTGATTTAATATTTTCATCACTGAGAGAAATGTGATTTAATGTTTACATCACTGAGAGAAATGTGATTTAATGTTTTCATCACTGAGAAAAATCTGATTTAATGTTTTCATCACTGAGCAAAATCTGATTTAATGTTTTCATCACTGAGAGAAATCTGATTTAATGTTTTCATCACTGAGAGAAATCTGATTTAATGTTTACATCACTGAGAGAAATCTGATTTAATGTTTTCATCACTGAGAGAAATCTGATTTAATGTTTACATCACTGAGAGAAATCTGATTTAATGTTTTCATCACTGAGCAAAATCTGATTTAATGTTTTCATCACTGAGCAAAATCTGATTTAATGTTTTCATCACTGAGAAAAATCTGATTTAATGTTTACATCACTGAGCAAAATCTGATTTAATGTTTTCATCACTGAGCAAAATCTGATTTAATGTTTTCATCACTGAGAAAAATCTGATTTAATGTTTACATCACTGAGAGAAATCTGATTTAATGTTTACATCACTGAGAGAAATCTGATTTAATGTTTACATCACTGAGAGAAATCTGATTTAATGTTTTCATCACTGAGCAAAATCTGATTTAATGTTTTCATCACTGAGCAAAATCTGATTTAATGTTTTCATCACTGAGAAAAATCTGATTTAATGTTTACATCACTGAGCAAAATCTGATTTAATGTTTTCATCACTGAGAAAAATCTGATTTAATGTTTACATCACTGAGAGAAATCTGATTTAATGTTTACATCACTGAGAGAAATCTGATTTAATGTTTACATCACTGAGAGAAATCTGATTTAATGTTTTCATCACTGAGAGAAATCTGATTTAATGTTTACATCACTGAGAGAAATCTGATTTAATGTTTTCATCACTGAGAGAAATCTGATTTAATGTTTTCATCACTGAGAGAAATCTGATTTAATGTTTTCATCACTGAGAGAAATCTGATTTAATGTTTTCATCACTGAGAGAAATCTGACTTTAAAACAAACTGATGTTTGTCAGCAGCTGTTGAGCAGAAGAGATCTCCATTGGGACGTTGCAGAGAAATCTCACTAATGCAACAATCAAACAGACAGAGTTCAGAGCTGCACATTCCTTAAAATCTCATCTCTGTGTGTGTGTGTGTGTGTGTGTGTGTGTGTGTGTGTGTGTGTGTGTGTGTATATACACACACACACACTTGCCAGTTGATGGTTCATGAGCTGCACCTTTGTTAGAGGAAGTCAAGATTGACCTGGGAGCAATTTACCAATTCAGGACAGGTTTAGAAAAGAAAGTCTAATGGAAATGTATAGAAATATGCTTGACATATTATGACAACTTGTTCAACCATTTTGCATGTAAAGACTTATGCTATGAACTAATGCCTAAATGTTGTGGGGGGTATTCAACAGAGACCCATTATAATACATTTTGATCAACATGACATAAGCGATTGATAAGGTAGGAAACAGCAGAGAATTGTACATCATCATCTGCATGGATGTACCAAAGCATTTGCAACTTGTTCAATGAAATGAGAAACTGCTGTTTTGATGATGTGAAGATTGAACAGGTAGTTTTGAGAAATGTACCAAAGCGACTGAGAAAAACTGTAATAAACCAGAACTTTCTCCGAGCATGGACACAGTTACGTTGTACTGTATGTACGGATGTTTTATGAGGCTGGTCCAGTACCTTCTGCAGAGTGAGTCTGTCTGTCTGTCTGTCTGTCTGTCTGTCTGTCTGTCTGTCTGTCTGTGTGTCTGGTCCAGTACCTTCTGCAGAGTGAGCAGTCCTTCCTGTGTGTTTGGCTCTGTGATGATCTGGAAGGTTCCCAGTCCGTCCCCCTCCAGGATCCTGTAGTCCATCTCAGCGTTCGGACCCAGGTCTGGATCCAGAGCTTTGATCTTAGCGACCACGGCCGAAACCAGAGCCGACTCTGGGACCCGGAACTGGTAGCTCCCTGCAGACACACACACACACACACACACACACACACACACACACACACACACACACACACACACACACACACAGACACACACACACACAGAGACACACACACACACACACAGACACACAGCTGGTGTAACGTGTCATCTTCAGTGTGTCTATGATGTCATATCTAAAGGTTAGAGGTCATATGTAAAGGTCAGAGGTCATGTCTAAAGGTCAGAGGTCATATCTAAAGGTCAGAGGTCAGAGGTCATATCTAAAGGTCAGAGATCATATCTAAAGGTCAGAAGTCCTATCTAAAGGTTAGAGGTCAGAGGTCATATCTAAAGGTCAGGGGTCATATCTAAAGGTCAGAGGTCATATCTAAAGGTCAGAGGTCAAATCTAAAGGTCAGAGGTCATATCTAAAGGTCAGAGATCATATCTAAAGGTTAGAGGTCAGAGGTCATATCTAAAGGTCAGAGGTCAGAGGTCAAATCTAAAGGTCAGGGGTCATATCTAAAGGTCAGAAGTCCTATCTAAAGGTTAGAGGTCAGAGGTCATATCTAAAGGTCAGAGGTCAGAGGTCAAATCTAAAGGTCAGAGGTCATATCTAAAGGTCAGGGGTCATATCTAAAGGTCAGAGGTCATATCTAAAGGTTAGAGGTCAGAGGTCATATCTACAGGTCAGAGGTCATATCTAAAGGTTAGAGGTCAGAGGTCATATCTAAAGGTTAGAGGTCAGAGGTCATATCTACAGGTCAGAGGTCATATCTAAAGGTTAGAGGTCATATCTAAAGGTCAGAGGTCATATCTAAAGGTTAGAGGTCAGAGGTCATATCTAAAGGTCAGAGGTCATATCTAAAGGTTAGAGGTCATATCTAAAGGTCAGAGGTCAGACTCACTGCGGGGGAAGCGCGGTGGGTTGTCGTTGACGTCCGTCAGCATCACGGTAACAGACGTTGTTCCTGTCAGACCGCCCATCTGACCAATCATGTCTTTGGCCTGAATTACCAACAGGAAATGGTCCCGCACCTCCCGGTCCAGGTCCGCCAGCGCTGTCCGCACCACGCCTACCGGACAACAGTTAGCTTAGCATCTTCAGGACAAGGCAAGGCAGCTTTATTTGTATAGCACATTTCAGCAACAGGGCAATTCAGAGTGCTTTACATAAAATATTATAGAGCAGTTAGAATACGATTAAAAACCAATTAAAACATTAAAAGACAAGAATAAAACTGATAGTGCAGTATAAGAATTTAAAGAACTGAGAGATAAAATACGCGAAGTAACTGAAAAGTTACAGTGCAGTATAAGAAATGAAACATTAAAGAGCAGTTATCGAGTGTCATACGGTGTCATCAATGCAACTTCAGTATAACAGATGAACAGTTATTTACAGAAAGGCAACATCAAAAAGAAAGATAGGTCTTTAGCTTTGATTTAAATGAACTGAGAGTTTCTGCAGACCTGCAGTTATCTGGGAGTTTGTTCCAAATATGTGGAGCATAAAAACTGAACGCTGCTTCCCCCTGTTTAGTTCTGACCCTGGGGACAACAAGTAGACCTGTCCCAGACCACCTGAGAGGTCTGGGGGGTCATAGTGTAGTAGACCTGTCCCAGACCACCTGAGAGGTTAGGGTGGGTCATAGTGTAGCAGACCTGTCCCAGACCACCTGAGAGGTCTGGGTGGGTCATAGTGTAGCAGACCTGTCCCAGACCACCTGAGAGGTCTGGGTGGGTCATAGTGTAGCAGACTTGTCCCAGACCACCTGAGAGGTCTGGGTGGGTCATAGTGTAGCAGACCTGTCCCAGACCACCTGAGAGGTCTGGGTGGGTCATAGTGTAGCAGACCTGTCCCAGACCACCTGAGAGGTCTGGGTGGGTCATAGTGTAGCAGACCTGTCCCAGACCACCTGAGAGGTCTGGGTGGGTCATAGTGTAGCAGACCTGTCCCAGACCACTTGAGAAGTCTGGGTGGGTCATAGTGTAGCAGACCTGTCCCAGACCACCTGAGAGGTCTGGGTGGGTCATAGTGTGGCAGACCTGTCCCAGACCACCTGAGAGGTCTAGGTGGGTCATAGTGTAGCAGCAGATCAGAAATGTATTTTGGCCCTAAACTGTTTAGGACAGGGACAACAGTTAGCTTAGCATCTTCAGGACAGGGAAAACAGTTAGCTTAGCATCTGCAGGAAAGGGACAACAGTTAGCTTAGCATCTTCAGGACAGTGACAACAGTTAGCTTAGCATCTTCAGATATTGTAAACTCTATGTATCTACTGTAGTTGTTTTTCCTTCACTAGAAGACTGAAACGATTAAAGTTTGACATCTCAACATCTAGAGACAATCTGTCATAATGTCTCAACATCTAGAGACAACCTGTCATAATGTCTCAACATCTAGAGACAATCTGTCATAATGTCTCAACATCTAGAGACAATCTGTCATAATGTCTCAACATCTAGAGACAATCTGTCATAATGTCTCAACATCTAGAGACAACCTGTCATAATGTCTCAACATCTAGAGACAATCTGTCATAATGTCTCAACATCTAGAGACAATCTGTCATAATGTCTCAACATCTAGAGACAACCTGTCATAATGTCTCAACATCTAGAGACAATCTGTCATAATTTCTCCACATCTAGAGACAATCTGTCATAATGTCTCAACATCTAGAGACAATCTGTCATAATGTCTCAACGTCTAGAGACAATCTGTCATAATTTCTCCACATCTAGAGACAATCTGTCATAATGTCTCAACATCTAGATACAATCTGTCATAATGGCTCAACATCTAGAGACAATCTGTCATAATGTCTCAATATCTAGAGACAATCTCAATAGAGACCTGATTGGTTAGGTAGAGACCAGATTGGTTAGGTAGAGACCAGATTGGTTAGATAGAGACCAGATTGGTTAGGTAGAGACCTGATTGGTTAGGTAGAGACCAGATTGGTTAGGTAGAGACCTGATTGGTTAGATAGAGACCTGATTGGTTAGGTAGAGACCAGATTGGTTAGATAGAGACCTGATTGGTTAGGTAGAGACCTGATTGGTTAGATAGAGACCTGATTGGTTAGGTAGAGACCAGATTGGTTAGGTAGAGACCAGATTGGTTAGATAGAGACCTGATTGGTTAGGTAGAGACCTGATTGGTTAGATAGAGACCTGATTGGTTAGATAGAGACTTGATTGGTTAGGTAGAGACCTGATTGGTTTGATAGAGACCAGATTGGTTAGATAGATACCTGATTGGTTAGATAGAGACCTGATTGGTTAGATAGAGACCTGATTGGTTAGGTAGAGACCTGATTGTTTTGGTAGAGACCAGATTGGTTAGGTAGATGTAATATTTTCCAGGGATTAAAGGACCCAAATGCAGGGAGAAGGCAGACAGGACGTTTGGACTCGAGAATTTATTTAACAAAAAACGGCAGCACAGAGCCAGGAAAAATACAGGGAAACAACTCAGAGAAAAAACTTACAAAGCAACGCAGGGAAGAATCCAAAGCAAAGAAAATGTCCATAACCACAACAGTAGAGACCTCTTCACATACTCTAAATGGAGCCAAGTTGATTTCCTGTTGCACTGTATGTGAATGGCATCAACTAACAGGAAGTTAACAAGGGGCCAGGCTGTTGCCTAGCAATGGAATTAAAAAAGGTCTATAGGAAAGGTTATCTCAATGGCTTCAGACTGAGTTTTATGACCTTTTACCAAATGATGGAGATGGCGGGACAAGACTCAGGATTTCATTAAGAGATGGGGCATTAGTCCGAGACGGTCGGCTTACATCATCGGTTCAAACTGACAGAACTCTGTCAGAACTCAGTCGAACTCAGTCAGAGAAACAGACATCTGTGTGGACCAAATCTCTCATTGCTTTCACCCATTATGCATTCAACGAGCACATCATGCATTCAACGAGCACAACACACATTCAACGAGCTCAACATGCATTCAACAAGCACAACACACACTCAACAAGCACATCATGCATTCAACGAGCACATCATGCATTCAACGAGCACAACACACACTCAACAAGCACATCATGCATTCAATGAGCACAACACACACTCAACAAGCACATCATGCATTCAACGAGCACATCATGCATTCAACAAGCACATCATGCATTCAACGAGCACATCATGCATTCAACAAGCACATCATGCATTCAACGAGCACATCATGCATTCAACGAGCACATCATGCATTCAACGAGCACAACACGCATTCAACGAGCACAACACGCATTCAACGAGCACAACACGCATTCAACGAGCACAACACGCATTCAACGAGCACATCATGCATTCAACGAGCACAACACGCATTCAACGAGCACAACACGCATTCAACGAGCACAACACACATTCAACGAGCACAACACGCATTCAACGAGCACAACACGCATTCAACGAGCACAACACGCATTCAACGAGCACATCATGCATTCAACGAGCACAACACACATTCAACGAGCACATCATGCATTCAACGAGCACAACATGCATTCAACGAGCACAACACGCATTCAACGAGCACAACACGCATTCAACGAGCACAACACGCATTCAACGAGCACAACACGCATTCAACGAGCACAACACACATTCAACGAGCACAACACACATTCAACGAGCACAACACGATTCAACGAGCACAACACGATTCAACGAGCACAACACGCATTCAACGAGCACAACACGCATTCAACGAAAGCACATCATTTATTCAACGAGCACAACACACATTCAACGAGCACAACACACATTCAACGAGCACAACACACATTCAACGAGCACAACACGCATTCAACGAGCACAACACGCATTCAACGAGCACAACACGCATTCAACGAGCACAACACACATTCAACGAGCACAACACGCATTCAACGAGCACAACACACATTCAACGAGCACAACACACATTCAACGAGCACATCTTCCACCTTTGGTGAAACCAAACTGTTAAAAACAAAATGATGGGACATTTCTGCAGAAATCATGTTGAAATATATAGAAAATATTAGAATATTTACAATAAAATGAAGTAATAATAATTACAAACAGCTGATTCCAGACATAAGATGTGTTGTTGATGAGAACTCTAGTATATAAGTATATATGTATGACTATATAAGTATATATGTATGAGTATATAAGTATATATCAATGATTATATAAGTATATATCTATGAGTATATGTGTATATATGTATGAGTATATAAGTATATATCTATGATTATATAAGTACATATCTATCAGTATATGTGTATATATGTATGAGTATATAAGTATATATCTATGATTATATAAGTACATATCTATGAGTATATGTGTATATATGTATGAGTATATAAGTATATATTTTTGAGTATATGTGTATATATGTATGAGTATATAAGTATACTAAACATGTTTTTGTGATTATTATTGCAGCTCTGGAGAGTTGATCTCTGTGATGTTTTTCAGTCTGACTCAACAGGAAGTGAACGTGACCTCTGACCTCTGGCTGGTGATTAAGAGCAGAAGCAGTTTATATTTTAATCTGTCGGCCTGCAGACGAGTTAATTCTCTCTGTGACCAGACCCATGTTTCAGGATCAGTTACAGGTTACAGAGAGGGGGAGGAACACAGTCAGCACGGCTAGAGACTGCAACACAAGGTGATGGCCCAGTAGATATGACACATGCCTTTGGTGTGGGAGACCTGGGTTCAATTCCCACTGTGATACATCAACCTATGTGTCCCTGAGCAAGGCACTTAACCCCTAGTTGCTCCAGAGGCGTTTTACCTCTGACATATATAGATCAATTCTAGGTCGCTTTGGATAAAAGGGTCAGCTAAATGACATGTAATGAATTGGACAGATAGTCTAGCTAGCTGTCTGGATTTACCCTGCAGAGATCTGAGGAGCAGTTAACCATAGTCCTCAGAAATCCACCGGAGGTTAGAACCCCGACACAGACACAGAGGAAGGGGACACATCGGTGAAAAGAAAAGCATCCGGTGGAATATTGTGCACCACTGGAGCAATCCCGGAAGTGTAGTGTTGTGGATAAAGACTAGTCTGAGGTCAGCTGAGACTAGCATACGAGATGTTTTAGACACGTAGAAACACAGTCAGACTGTCTGAGAGCTGGTGAAACCCTAAATGGTCCCGTACCTGTCTTTGGCTCCACGGAGAAGTATGGCGGCCCCTGCAGGATGCTGTAAACCAGTCTGGCAGAGTTTCCATACGTTGGATCATCAGCGTCTGTCGCCACCACCGTCACCACTGATGTTCCTGCTCACACACACACACACACACACACACACACACACACAGACACAGACACACACATACAGACACACACACAGTTTTACAACACCCCAATTTTTCCAGGTTTTTATTGAAATTCATGCAGTTCAATGTCTTACTGTACTCTGAAATGAAAGAATAGAACAAATAAACAACTGAAGTTAAAAAATAAATCATGGAATCATATATGAACCAAAATGTATTCTAAATGTTTGACTCATCAGAGTAGCCCCCTTTGGCAGATATAACAGCTAAACACACTCGTGGCATTCTTTCTACAATGGAAATCAAATATTCTTCAGAAAGTTCTTCCCAACTCTGTTGCAGAAGTTCCCATAAATGTGTGGCACTTGTAGGTTGCTTTGCTTTCACTTTTCTGTCCAGTTCATCCCAAACCAGCTCAATGGGGTTTAAGTCTGGGGACTGTGCTGGCCACTCCATGTTTTAAAGCTTACCATCTTGTTCTTTTTTGCTAAGGTAGTTCTGGCATAGCTTGGACTTATGTTTTGGGTCATTATCTTGCTGTAGGATGAACCCCTGACCAACTAGGCACATACCAGAGGGTACTGCATGGTACTGCTAAATACTGTGGTAGCCGTTTTGGTTCAGGGTGCCTTTCACTCTGTACAAATCACCGACCCTGGATCCAGCAAAACAGCCCCAGACCATCACGCTTCCTCCTCCATGTTTGACAGTTGATGTCACACACTGAGGAACCATCCTTTCGCCTACTCAACGGCGTGCAAAAATCTTGCGTGATGAACTGAAGATTTTAAATTTTGATTCATCAGTCTATAGCACCTTCTTCCAGTCTTCAGTAGTCCATTGGCGATGTTTCTTGGCCCAGGCAAGCCTCTTTTTCTTATTCCGACATCTTAGCAATGGCTTTCTTGCTGCAACTGGACCTATCAAACCTGCAGCTCCAAGTCTTCTCTTTCCAGTTGAAACTGAGACTTCTTATTCCGACCACTATTAAGCTGTGCTTGAAGCTGTTGTCCTGTGAGCCGCCTATCACGCAAGCTGTTGACTCTCAGAAACTTGTCTTCTGATTCTGTTGTGGCTTTGGGTCTGCCAGACCTCTTCCTGTCAGAGTTTCCCCCAGTTTCTAAGTGCCTTTTGATGGTGAAGAACACTGACACCTTGACTTTCTTTGCAATTTCTCTGTAGGAAAGACCAACATTCTTAAGTGTTATGATGGTCTGTCTCTCTTCCATTATTAATTGCCTTTTTCCCGCCATTTTTATAACAACACACTACTTTCTGCAGTACAATACTGTTCATAAAATGCTCACATGGGTACGGTACCACAGTGTGTTCCAACAATACTTTTATTTAAAAAAAGTAGAGATCCTCAGAGATCCTCCTCCTGACAAGTCCCCCTGCAGTTGTTGGAACTCACCAACTGGCGACCTCTCGGGGACCCAGGCTGTGTGCGGTCCATCCAGGAACTTGGGCTGGTTGTCGTTGATGTCCTGGACTTTGATGATGAACTGGGACTCTGGTTCCAGAGGCTGATTGGTTGTTTTATCTCGAGCCTGAGCTCTCAGCGAATAGAACGCCTGCAGCTCCCGGTCCAGCCTCCTGGTGGCGTGGATGTCTCCCGTGGTCTCATCGATGGTGAAGATGGACGACGCTCCTTCACCGGTCAGGACGTACCGCACCTCACCGTCTCCTTTATCCAGGTCAGAGTGGAGCTAACAATAAGACAATGAGACAAGGAGACAAGGAGACATCGAGACAATGAGAAAAGGACACAAGGAGACGAGGACACATCGAGAAAATGGGACAAGGAGACGAGGACACATTGAGACAAGGAGACAAGGACACATCGAGACAAGGAGACAATTAGACAAGGAGAAAATGAGACAAGGAACAACTGTGTGAAGTTTCGTGATCATCGGAATAAGTTTGGCCAAGATACGCAACTTCCTGTTTTGACAGCCACCTACAGAAAGTTGATCACCCCTAACTTTCACATATTTTCAACAATCAAAATTCTTTTCATGACTTTTTACCTGCAAAGTTTGGTGAAGATCAGAATCACCGTCTAGGAGGAGTTCGAAAGAATGTAAAACACATGAAAAATGAATACATTAAGCTAATGAAGGTAAATATGTCCGCAATGATTAGGGCAATATGTGTATTAAGTCTGGTGAAGATCGGAGCAACTATGTCCAAGTTAAGGCCTTCCACGCATTAGGGGGCGCTATGGAGCCCGTTTACAGGTATGGGCCAAATCGCCGTACAGTCTCACAAATCTCCCAGGTGTTTATGTTGGCACCAATTTGTGTGAGTTTTCGTATTTATTGAGGCCGTCAAAAATGTGCCCAAGGGCTAAAACCAATTAGGTGGCGCTATAGAGCAACATACCACTCTCAAGCTTAAATGTGAATTCAGATTAAAGAGTTTCCTTTTTTGCACATGCCTGCACAACTTCGAGAGTTTTCGTGCATACTAAAGTCCTAAAACAGCTGTTTGTAAAATGACAAATTTTGCATAAAAACCAAGATGGCCGACTTCCTGTCAGGTGGAAGAATTTCTTCATGGACTTCAAGATGAGACCTATGCTGCCTCAAAATTTGGTATGTTAACTTCTCATTTTTTACAGAATTCAGAAGCTCGTTAGGGGGTGCTATGGAGCCCCCGGACAGCGCTCGAGCCCAATCACTACAGAACTTTGTAGTTTTCGCCAGGTTCGAGTTTTCCAGCATGTTAAGCCCCTTAAAAATGAGAGTGATGTCGTGGAATAATAATAATCCTTACAAAAACAATAGGTTTACAAAAACAATAGGTTTGTGCGTTGCACTTTCATGCTCAGGCCCTAATGATTTAAAGTGTCCAGCAGGTGGAGCTGTTTCACTCAGAATCAGAACAAAAACATGTTCTCAAAGTGTGAAGTCAGAACCAGACCAGACTAGCCTGACCAGCCAGCCCCACATCCAGATGTTGGGTCTGGGAACTCCCCATTGGCTGGGCTCAATCTGAGGGGCGGGATTAACGGTTGTCTTTCAAATTCTCTCTGCACCAATAGTATAGCTCTCCAACCAATCAGAGCAAGGCTAGCTGATAGATTAAACTTTAAACTCTGAACACATCTTCCTTTTTTAAGAATGACTTCAGAGTCGTTCTTTGTTCTTTGCTCAAAGAAAAGCTGAACTCCAAGTCTTCCAGAAGACCTCTGTTCACCAGCAGCAGCAGCAGCCATAAGCCCCGCCCACGCACTCTATACACCATGTGATTGGCCTGACAAGAATTTGGTTTTTCTAGCTCGCAAGCCAACGGAGAGTTGCTAGACGAACCTGGCTGCAGATTACATCGTCTAGATTTCTAGGCTAAGACCAGACGGACTCTCAGTGATGATTTAACAATTAAAGCGCCGTACCTTCCCGATGTACAGTGGCTCGTCTCCGGTGTACTCCTCCAGGACGAAGAACTGGTTCCACACCCAGCTCCTCCTCCTCCTCCTTCTCTGCTGGACTCCTTCTCCGGTTGCTCCTTGTCCTCTGGGCACCGGATGGAGGAGGACGGAGTTCAGAGTCATCGCCTCGCAGCCAGACTCCTCCCACAGGGACACAAACGCACTGAGCATGCTCAGAAACCACAGACCAGACCTCATCTCTGATGGGAAAAACACATCAAACTGTCTCACAAAAACATGTCAAACTGTCTCACAAAAACACATCAAACTGTCCCACAAAAACACATCAAACTGTCCCACAAAAACACATCAAACTGTCTCACAAAAACACATCAAACTGTCTCACAAAAACACATCAAAGTGTCTCACAAAAACACATCAAACTGTCTCACAAAAACATGTCAAACCGTCTCACAAAAACACATCAAACTGTCCCACAAAAACATGTCAAACTGTCCCACAAAAACACATCAAACTGTCTCACAAAAACATGTCAAACTGTCTCACAAAAACACGTCAAACTGTCCCACAAAAACATGTCAAACTGTCTCACAAAAACACATCAAACTGTCCCACAAAAACATGTCAAACGGTCCCACAAAAACACATCAAACTGTCTCACAAAAACATGTCAAACTGTCCCACAGAAACACATCAAACTGTCTCACAAAAACACATCAAACTGTCCCACAAAAACACATCAAACGTTTAACAAAAACACATCAAAATGTCTCATAAAAACATGTCAAAGTGTCTCACAAAAACACGTCAAACTGTCCCACAAAAACATGTCAAACTGTCCCACAAAAACACATCAAACTGTCTCACAAAAACATGTCAAACTGTCTCACAAAAACACGTCAAACTGTCCCACAAAAACATGTCAAACTGTCTCACAAAAACACATCAAACTGTCCCACAAAAACATGTCAAACTGTCCCACAAAAACACATCAAACTGTCTCACAAAAACATGTCAAACTGTCCCACAAAAACACATCAAACTGTCTCACAAAAACACATCAAACTGTCCCACAAAAACACATCAAACGTTTAACAAAAACACATCAAAATGTCTCATAAAAACATGTCAAAGTGTCTCACAAAAACACGTCAAACTGTCCCACAAAAACATGTCAAACTGTCCCACAAAAACACATCAAACTGTCTCACAAAAACATGTCAAACTGTCTCACAAAAACACGTCAAACTGTCCCACAAAAACATGTCAAACTGTCTCACAAAAACACATCAAACTGTCCCACAAAAACATGTCAAACTGTCCCACAAAAACACATCAAACTGTCTCACAAAAACATGTCAAACTGTCTCACAAAAACACATCAAACTGTTTAACAAAAACACATCAAACTGTCCCACAAAAACACATCAAACTGTCTCACAAAAACATGTCAAACTGTCTCACAAAAACACATCAAACTGTCCCACAAAAACATGTCAAACTGTCCCACAAAAACACATCAAACTGTCTCACAAAAACATGTCAAACTGTCTCACAAAAACACATCAAACTGTTTAACAAAAACACATCAAACTGTCTCACAAAAACATGTCAAACTGTCTCACAAAAACACATCAAACTGTCCCACAAAAACACATCAAACTGTCCCACAAAAACACATCAAACTGTCTCACAAAAACACATCAAACTGTTTAACAAAAATACATCAAACTGTCCCAATGCCGTAGGCTGTGAGAAAGTGCACATGAAACTGGTGAGCAGAAAAAGTTGTTGTTTGGCAGCACTTTCAGTCAAAAGAAGTCCATTAAAGTCCAGCTACATGTTCAATCTGTTCAATGCTGATTGGTCTGGTGGTGGCGAGGACCCTAAACTATACACAACATGGCCTCTGTTACAACATCTGGTCTGAAACATCTGGAAGAATACGAGTTGTTCATGAAGGAATCTCCAGACAGCAGCCAGAATGCAGCAACTTCAGGTACAGCAAAGGAAGGACAGTCCCTGTTTACTTCATTCATGTGTTTACTGGGTTCATGGACTGAGGATGGGAGGAGGAGTCAGCACAATCTCAACCAGGGGGTTCAGGATTCAGACCAACCCCAAAAATATGGATTGGGTGCAGGTTGGCAATAATACATTCTATTATAATGTATTATTGTCACTCTCCTACATATATATTGGAGGGTGGCAATAATACATTCTATTATAATACATTCTATTATAATGTATTATTGTCAACCTCCTATATTCAATTCAATTTCAATTCAATTCAATTCAATTTTATTTATAGTATCAAATCATAACAGAGTTATCTCGAGACACTTTACAGATAGAGTAGGTCTAGACCACACTCTATAATTTACAAAGCCCCAACAATTACAGTAATTCCCTCAAGAGCAAGCATTATAAATGGCTATTGCGACAGTGGCGAGGAAAAACTCCCTCTTGGGAAGAAACCTCGGCAGACCCAGACTCTTGGTAGGTGGTGTCTGACGGGGCCGGTTGGGGGGATGAAGGCGATAATAGTCTCATTAAAGATAGTGGAACAGTGACTTTGAAGGTAGTCGTTGTAGTTCATGTCACAGCAGGAGGTTGCGGGATGAAACGTGGCGCTGCGGAGCACGGGTGGGTGTAGCAGACGCAGCAGAACACGGCCGGGCGTTGAAGGGAATCGCAGAGCATAGCTATATATATATATTAGGGCTGTCAAAAATAGCGCGTTAACGACGTTAATTAGTTGTTAGTTGTTAATTACGTCAATTTTTTTAACACATTTCACGCATGCGCAGTGTGACAAATTATTCAGGTCAGGAAAGTGGTTGGGAGCTAGAGGCAAGATGGAGCAAGGTGAGCAAAGTGGGCCTATTGACGGATTCAAATATAAAAACAATGATGATGGTACAGTTAACAAGTACAAGGTTATTTGCAAGATTTGTATCAAGGAGTTTCAATTTCACCGGAGCTGTTTAAGCTTGAGGTCCAAATGTCAACGCCAAACATGCGTTTGCTGGGCCGACAGGTTCAGCAAGTGGTTTGCGCCAGACCATGCTGAATGTTCGCAGGCCATTAACAAAATCAACCTCGGATAAGTTTTGCAAGTGGCGTCTCAAGACTCATCCTATAAGCCACCGTCAAGAGCCACAGTTATGACGAAAATCCACGAGCTCTATGAAAATGAAAAAGAAAAAAGGAAAGAGGTCTCGGCTCAAGTAAATCATATCGCCCTGACAGGAGACCATTGGACATCAGTGAGTAACAACAATTACCTCGGAGTAACTGCACATTTCATCAGGGAAACGTGGAAACTGAAGTCTTTTGCGCTGACTATATTAAAAACTGAGGAGCGTCATTTTGCAGAGGCTTGTAAAGAACAGTTCCTGTCTGTTGCACGTAAGTGGGACATCGAGGGCAAGACGAAAACCATTGGGACTGACAGTGCACGCAACATGGTTGCCGCAATTCGACTTACACGCTATGAACACATGAACTGTGTCGCTCACATGGTGCAGAGAAGTGTCACAGTGAGCCTTGCCGACAGCGGCTTTGTAAATGCTTTGGCCAAGGCTCGCAAAGTTGTCGGTCATTTTAAGCACAGCCCAGCAAATGCTGCGGAGCTTCAAGCACAACAAGTCAGCCGGGGGGAAAGAATCAAGAGCCATTGATCCAGGATGTTCCAACACGTTGGAATTCGACGCTGGAAATGGTCGAGCGCATGAGCAGAAATAAAGAGGCTGTCATCGCAGACCTGGCCAATCAGGAGCACAGCAGAGTGGGATAAAGTGCAGAGGCTGGAGACACTTCTAGAGACATGCAGGTAAATCAGTCTATAACTTATCAAATAACATTGCTTTGATTATTTTCTGGAATGAATTACAGTCAAATATCAATAACATGTATGTATGTAAAGAATAATAATGATAATAATAATAATATGTTGATAACCACTGTTCTAATAATCCACTGTCTCTGTGTGCATGTGTGTGTGTTTGTGTGCGTAGGTGTGTAACTGAGCTCCTGGCTGGAGAGGCCTATGTCTCCTGTTCTGTGGTACTTCCTTCTCTCTGCCACTGCTGTCTCAAGATGGAAGCCTGTGACGAGGACCCTGCATATGTGGTGAGATTCAAGACCAAGTTCAAGGAGGACCTAGCATCCCGTCAAGAACAGCTCAACAATGCATGGCTCCAGATTGCTACAGTTTTGGATCCTCGTTTCAAAGACTTGAAATGCCTGCCCAAGACAGACAGGGAAGAGGTGTGGACCACACCTGAAGGGATGCTGCAACAAGAATCACCCAGAAGGTCTTCACAGACACATGATGATGGGCCACCCAGGAAGAAAATCAGCCTTCTGCAAATGGACTCAGAGTCAGAATCAGAAGATGAAGAGGTCCAACCTGCCATACAGAGGTACAGAGCAGAGCCCACCATTAAACTGGAGGACTGCCCCTTGAGGTGGTGGGCATCTCCTTCAGGAGCCCATGAGAAGCTGGCCTCACTAGCTCACTAATATCTAGCCACTCCTGCAACCACTGGTCCCTGTCAACCACTTCTCTCAGTTGCAGGTCACATTGTGAACCAGAAAAGGTTCAGCTTTACTTTCAGAAAATGTGAACAAGTTAGTTTGCCTCAGCA
>NC_041342.1:36147138-36164638 GCF_004354835.1 Perca flavescens
GATAATAACTGATATAAGATGATTAAACATGGAGATAATAACTGATATATGATGATTAAACATGGAGATAATAACTGATATATGATGATTAAACATGGAGATAATAACTGATATAAGATGATTAAACATGGAGATAATAACTGATATAAGATGATTAAACATGGAGATAATAACTGATATATGATGATTAAACATGGAGATAATAACTGATATAAGATGATTAAACATGGAGATAATAACTGATATAAGATGATTAAACATGGAGATAATAACTGATATATGATGATTAAACATGGAGATAATAACTGATATAAGATGATTAAACATGGAGATAATAACTGATATAAGATGATTAAACATGGAGATAATAACTGATATATGATGATTAAACATGGAGATAATAACTGATATAAGATGATTAAACATGGAGATAATAACTGATATAAGATGATTAAACATGGAGATAATAACTGATATATGATGATTAAACATGGAGATAATGACTGATATATGATGATTAAACATGGAGATAATAACTGATATAAGATGATTAAACATGGAGATAATAACTGATATAAGATGATTAAACATGGAGATAATAACTGATATAAGATGATTAAACATGGAGATAATAACTGATATATGATGATTAAACATGGAGATAATAACTGATATAAGATGATTAAACATGGAGATAATAACTGATATAAGATGATTAAACATGGAGATAATAACTGATATAAGATGATTAAACATGGAGATAATGACTGATATAAGATGATTAAACATGGAGATAATAACTGATATAAGATGATTAAACATGGAGATAATAACTGATATAAGATGATTAAACATGGAGATAATAACTGATATAAGATGATTAAACATGGAGATAATAACTGATATAAGATGATTAAACATGGAGATAATAACTGATATATGATGATTAAACATGGAGATAATAACTGATATATGATGATTAAACATGGAGATAATAACTGATATAAGATGATTAAACATGGAGATAATAACTGATATATGATGATTAAACATGGAGATAATAACTGATATAAGATGATTAAACATGGAGATAATAACTGATATAAGATGATTAAACATGGAGATAATAACTGATATAAGATGATTAAACATGGAGATAATAACTGATATAAGATGATTAAACATGGAGATAATAACTGATATAAGATGATTAAACATGGAGATAATAACTGATATAAGATGATTAAACATGGAGATAATAACTGATATAAGATGATTAAACATGGAGATAATAACTGATATAAGATGATTAAACATGGAGATAATAACTGATATAAGATGATTAAACATGGAGATAATAACTGATATATGATGATTAAACATGGAGATAATAACTGATATATGATGATTAAACATGGAGATAATAACTGATATATGATGATTAAACATGGAGATAATAACTGATATAAGATGATTAAACATGGAGATAATAACTGATATAAGATGATTAAACATGGAGATAATAACTGATATAAGATGATTAAACATGGAGATAATAACTGATATATGATGATTAAACATGGAGATAATAACTGATATATGATGATTAAACATGGAGATAATAACTGATATATGATGATTAAACATGGAGATAATAACTGATATTAGATGATTAAACATGGAGATAATAACTGATATATGATGATTAAACATGGAAATAATAACTGATATATGATGATTAAACATGGAGATAATAACTGATATAAGATGATTAAACATGGAGATAATAACTGATATAAGATGATTAAACATGGAGATAATAACTGATATATGATGATTAAACATGGAGATAATAACTGATATAAGATGATTAAACATGGAGATAATAACTGATATAAGATGATTAAACATGGAGATAATAACTGATATATGATGATTAAACATGGAGATAATAACTGATATATGATGATTAAACATGGAGATAATAACTGATATAAGATGATTAAACATGGAGATAATAACTGATATATGATTATTAAACATGGAGATAATAACTGATATATGATGATTAAACATGGAGATAATAACTGATATATGATGATTAAACATGGAGATAATAACTGATATAAGATGATTAAACATGGAGATAATAACTGATATATGATTATTAAACATGGAGATAATAACTGATATATGATGATTAAACATGGAGATAATAACTGATATATGATGATTAAACATGGAGATAATAACTGATATAAGATGATTAAACATGGAGATAATAACTGATATATGATTATTAAACATGGAGATAATAACTGATATAAGATGATTAAACATGGAGATAATAACTGATATAAGATGATTAAACATGGAGATAATAACTGATATATGATGATTAAACATGGAGATAATAACTGATATATGATGATTAAACATGGAGATAATAACTGATATAAGATGATTAAACATGGAGATAATAACTGATATAAGATGATTAAACATGGAGATAATAACTGATATAAGATGATTAAACATGGAGATAATAACTGATATATGATGATTAAACATGGAGATAATAACTGATATATGATGATTAAACATGGAGATAATAACTCATCTTCAGTTATTAACACAATCTTGGTGCCACATTTCAACAATGACATCAAACTGCATTTAATATCAACTGTTTATCAATGTTACAAAACAAAAACTAGACTCTGACTTTCTTTCAGTGCTTCCAGACAGCTGCAGACTTGTTCTGCTATGTTAGCATGGTATGAGCAGAAATATTGATTTAAAAAAATATTTTAAATCTGTTTATGGTCTGTTTAGATAAGAAACTGTGGAATAGACCAATCAGATTCAGGCTGTGTATTAATGATCGAGGGTCAGAATATTAATCTACATGTTCATAGTGTCAACATTTCACTCTGTTTCAAAGAGGAAACTACAATTAAAAGAGTTCTGTGAGTTGAGATGATGAATGTTTAATCAGTTGCTCGGTAACAGACATTAAAGTTTGTTTGGAGTGTTAACGATGTTCTAACCTGAGACAGGAAGCCTCTCTTCTCTCCTCAGAGTCTCAGGTGTTGCAGCTCTGACCGCCGGCTGCTGATCTGATCTCAGGTGGAACAGGAAGTGAATCATTGACAGCTGCAGGCAAGACACACACACACACACACACACACACACACACACACACACACAGTAACACACACACACACACAGTGACACAACACACACACAGAGACACACACACACACACACACACACACACACACACACACACACACACACAGTAACACACACACACACACAGTGACACAAACACACACACAGACACACACACACACACACACACACACACACACACACACACACACACACACACACACACACACACACACACACACACACACACACACACACACACACACACACACACACACACACACACACACACACACACACACACACACACACACACACACACACACACACACACACACACACACAGACATACACAGTTTGAACATCATAATGTTTTTTTGAGCATACTTTTTATCTGTTTACAGGTTTATAACCAAACCTCAGAAGATCACCCGTGGTCTCAATAATCAGAACTTTCTGCAATGAGAACCGGTAAGTCTTCAGCATGTACTAAACATTATGAATGACTGCATAACAATATGTATCACAGAGTAGGTGATGTGACTAAGTGCGTTCTTACTGTAATGCTCCCTGTAGAATTGAGATCAGAGCAGCCTGTGGTCGATTTGGGTCGGGCCAGAAATGATATTCGCCTTACAGAAATTCGCCAGCATACCTTGGACAGTGAAGACATGTTTACAATGTGGAATCCATAAGTTTGACGACTAATGGAGCTCAGCGTAAATTCAGTCAGGGAGACTTCTATTCGTGGTCTCACCCCCTTTTACTGTCAGCTGGGTGGTGGGTGTTACGGTGTAAACCACTTAGAATCTGGCACTTATGTTCCAACCAATCACAGCTGACTACCGTGTTTTAAAGCTGTCTTCTCTCCTGCTTCTGTCAGTTGTTTTCAGACTTCAGTGCGAGTGGTGCGTTGGCTTATGGCACTTACGTTTGTCCTGTATTGCGTCTGGTTCGGCGCTCCTGCCATGTCGGATTCCGACTCTGGTTCTTTGGGGGTCCCGGATCCTGGACGGGGGGTTTCTCCCGTGGTTGGTGCTGATTCTCTGGATGGGGTTCGCCGGAGCTCCCGCCTGGCTGGGATGCCCGGTTCTCGTTCGGAGGGGACGGAGGTTTTGCTGCAGGATCTTCATCTTCGTGGGATCACTCCGGCTTCGGGGCTGGAATCACCTGATATCCGGGTGCTGGCGGAGGTGGCTGCGTGTGTCTCTCCGAGGGATGTGCTGGCTGTACCGGCGGCGGCTCGTGGTCGTAAGCAGACCAGGAAGGCGGATACTCCTCCCTGCGCTCCGCCGAAGCGTCGCGGTGGCGGGTCTTCCCGCCGGCCTGCTGCTGCTGCTGTTCCTGGTGGTTCCTCTGAATCCGGCCTTATTCTCGAGTCTCTGCAGGCTCTGGGCAGATCGATGCAGTCTCTGGATGCGAGGCTGCTGGCTGTGGAGGGCTCCTCGGCTGCCGGCGCTTCGGTGACTGTTAATGCCGCGCTGGCTTCTGCGGCCCTGCCGGTTTCCAGTTTTTCTCAGCCGTCTGTGTCGGCTCCGGTTGATGTTACGTATTCCCTGGCTTCGAGCGTGGCATTGTCTGCTATGGGTAGGCCTTATATCTCCGAAGCTGCTAATGTCTCGGCCCAGATGAGATCTAACATTCTGCTGGGGGAGGACATCAATTTAGTGAGCCTTATTTTACCGTCACCGGAGTGCGATAGGTCTCTGGTCTCCGGGGGGAATTTTTCTGCGGTGTTTAAATCGGCGGATCCCAGGCTTTCTAAAGAGCTGTCGATCGGGCAGTTTGTGGTGGCTTTCGGGATCTACCGGGATGTGATTTGTTCTGTTTATCCGGACCGGAGACAGGAGTTTGATGCGTATCTGGCGCTCATCGCTGATCTTAATTTGAGGTACGGTAGGAACGTGTTTTATCAGTACCACAAGGCTTTTGCCAGGAAATCTGCTATGATTATAGCCCGATCCAATGTCCGCCTGAACTGGTCCATTCTTGACACTGAGCTTTTGCTCTTGGTCGCGGGGGGTTCCCTGGCGTTGGCGTGTGTGAATTGCGGCGTTGCTGGACATTTTGCCTCCCTCTGCCCTAGTGTGGCGTTTCAGTGTGACGTGGCAGGGCCGGGTCTGGCGCGACGGGCTTCTCAGAATACTTCGGTTGTGGATTCCCGTGGGCGTCAGGTTTATAATCCTAGTTATACTCCCATTTGTAATAGTTTTAATGAAAGTGTTTGTACGTATCCCAATTGCGTTTTCCTTCATATCTGCAGCGACTGCCGAGATGCGCATCCCCGGTCAGTCTGCCCCCGGCGCCCAGCTTCGGCTCGGAGGGGCAAGCAGCAGTTGCGACGTGGTTCAAAGACATTTTGAAGATTCATCCGTCCACCCCACTAATTGTTCCAGCTTTGGCATCTGAACCGTCGTCTCATCCTAATTCCGTGTTTGTGGATCATGTTCTCTCAGGCCTCTCTCAGGGTTTTTGGGTGGGTGTGCTTTCCTATCCAACCGTGACGCACGTATATAAAAATCTTTCCACCGTCTCTGATCCTGATACCGTGCCACTACTGTTGGATGCTGAGGTCAAAAAAGGGTATGTTATCGGGCCGTTTGCTTTTTCTCCATTTTCTGTGTTTCGTACTAGTCCTATTGGCGTTGCTACTCGTAAATATTCAGGTAAGAAGCGGCTGATTTTTGATTTGTCCGCCCCACGCCGCGGCGAGATTGCTAGCATTAATAGCCTCATACCGCCTGTGCCTTGATAATGCCATCAGGCAGATTAAAGTGGCTGGTAACGGGGCTTGGCTCTCTAAGGCTGATATCACTGATGCATTCAAGATCGTGCCCATTCATCCTTCCCAGTGGCCTCTTTTTGGTGTTAGATGGGATTCCAAGTACTATTTCGGGGTGCGGCTGACTTTTGGGTGTCGGAGTAGCCTGTGTATTTTCAACCACATTTCGGAGGCTCTGTGTTGGATCCTGCTTAACAGGGTTGGGGTGCCGTCCGTGCTTCATTTGCTGGATGATTTTCTGCTCGTTGACCCCCCTCAGGATGGTGCTGGTTCGTCCCTTGGCAAGCTCCGGGTTTGTTTTCAGTCTCTTGGCGTGCCTCTGTCAGAGGCTAAAACTATTGGTCCCGATACCCGCCTGGAATTTCTCGGCATTACCCTTGATTTGATTCGTATGGAAGCTTCTCTTCCGCTGGAGAAGTTGCAGCGTATCCGTGGGATTGCTGCGTCTTTTCTTGGCGCGGGTAGCGTGACCAAACGGCAATTGCTTTTGCTTCTCGGTCATTTGAATTTCGCCATGCGCGTTATTCCCCAGGGCCGCTCATTTATTTCTCGGTTGTTGGATTTGGCTCCCTCCTTGCCTGGTTTACATGATGTTCTGTCCTTGGATGCCGGGTGCCGCTCTGATTTGGGTTTCTGGTTTTGTCTCTTGGGAATGGGGTGTCTTTTTTCTATGATGACGTGGTGTATTCCTCCGACGCGTTGCGGTTGTTTACCGATGCTGCCCCGTCTGCGGGGTTTGTTTTTTCTTTCCTTGAGCAGTGGTTTGCGGGCCACTGGCCTACTGAGTTCACAGCGTCAGACTCCTCGGCGTTGTATGAGATATACCAAATTGCTCTTGCATGTCACGTATGGGGCTGTCATTGGTCTCGGAAACGCATATCAGTACTTTACGACAATCAGTCTGTGGTCAGCGTCATTAATAAAGGGCGTTCTACCTGTAATAGAATCATGCCTTTCATGAGACGCATCACTTGGTCAGCTGTCATGAACAACTTTATTATCACTGCCCGACATGTCCCCGGTCACTATAACACAGCAGCTGATGCTCTTTCTCGCTTTCAATTTCAGACCTTTCGGAGCCACTGCCCCGCAGCCAGCCCGGTACCAGTAGTGCTTTCCTCTCTGGTAGATTTAGCTCTATATTAAACCAGGTACCCCTACGCGCTTATGGTGATTCTGCCTGGTTTTATATGAGGAAGGGTTTGGCCGAGTCAACACTAAGAACCTATGATTTTGCCTGGTGTACTTTTGCTTTTTTTGTGTTTCCATTGATGTTCCACTAAAACCCATTCTCATCAATACGGTTTGTGCTTTCATTTGCTTTTGCACTGATACACGTAAGTTTAAACCTCAATATACTCGTGGGTTGCTTGCAGGCATACAGTTCAATATCAGATGCTATGATCCGTCGTTTCCTAGCCTGTTTTCCAATCCCACAATTAAACTGATTCTAAAAGGTATAGCTAAGGTTCATCCTTCCACTCCTGACCTTAGACAGGCTATTACCCTTAGGGTTTTGCATGTTTTGGTGTCAACGCTACGTTGCGGGGTCATTTCCTCCTATGTTGATTCGTTATTGGAAACTGTGTTCTTTATGGTGTTTTATGCCTTTTTGAGGTGTAGTGAATTTACGACTCCATCCAAGATATTTAATCCCAACCGAGATATATCGTTTTCTGATTTAACCTTTCATTCCCGACATTACAGCTTGCTACTGAAGCATTCTAAAAGTGGTAGCTCTTGTTCAATCATTGTTGCCCGTAACGATACGCAGTTTTGCCCATTTAAAGCTATGATTAAGTATCTCTCTTGCAGGCCCCAGAGCAGTAACTCGTCACCCTTATTCGTTATTCTAGGGGATTTTCCTATGTCGAAACGTTGGTTCAACCAGCATTTGGAATTGGTTCTTATAAAGGCTAACATTCCACCGAAGGGTTATATGAGTCATTCATTTAGAATAGGGGCTGCTAATACTGCTGCTAGTCAGGGCATCTCCAGTACATCTCTACAACAACTCGGACGGTGGGCTTCCTCAGCGTACTCACATTTTATTCGGGTCACCAGACAGTCGTGGCAGCATAAGGTATGTTACTCACATCTTTATTCACTGTTTTGGGGGATGTGTTTGGTTTTCCTAAACCAAAGAATTGTATAGATACCCTTCCATTGGAGACTAATCTCCAAAACTACTGTGTTCCATATACTTATGTCTATGTACTTGGTTTCTTCTATTAAACGTTTGCATATCTGCAACGGAGTCTCTCCTGATTGAAATGGAGCTCAGCGTAAATTCAGTCAGGGAGACTTCTATTCGTGGTCTCACCCCCTTTTACTGTCAGCTGGGCGGTGGGTGTTACGGTGTAAACCACTTAGAGTCTGGCACTTATGTTCCAACCAATCACAGCTGACTACTGTGTTTTAAAGCTGTCTTCTCTCCTGCTTCTGTCAGTTGTTTTCAGACTTCAGTGCGACCCGCCTCCTCCCCTTTCTCCTCCTGGCCTTTGGACGGCGTTCTCAGTCTTCTCCTGGCTGTCGGCTCTGGTTCGTCTCCGGCTTCCCTTGCCGCAACCAGTGTCTGGTTTCCATTGGGAGATGTGTTTGGTTTTCCTAAACCAATGAAATTGTATAGATACCCTTCCAATGGAGACTAATCTCCAAAACTACTATGTTCCATATACTTATGTCTATGTACTTGGTTTCTTCTATTAAACGTTTGCATATCTGCAACGGAGTCTCACCTGATTGAATTGCACGCATGCTGAAAAGGCACCAGGTGTCTTTAAAACATCTATACCTTTTGAAAGAAATGCAGACAGAGTGAGGATGAATATGTTCAGATATTTTCAGTTTCAAGATGGCTGTTGTAAAAAAATTCTACATTATACAGTTTTCAGTGAATCTGTTAAAACATGTATTGGTCAGTGTGCAACCATCCAAGTACCTGACAACATGGGGCCAACACTACCATGTGGGCAACCATCCAAGTACCTGACAACATGGGGCCAACACTACCATGTGGGCAACCATCCAAGTACCTGACAACATGGGGCCAACACTACCATGTGGGCAACCATCCAAGTACCTGACAACGTGGGACCAACACTACCATGTGGGCAACCATCCAAGTACCTGACTACATGGGGCCAACACTACCATGTGGGCAACCATCCAAGTACCTAGACAACGTGGGACCAACACTACCATGTGGGCAACCATCCAAGTACCTAGACAACGTGGGACCAACACTACCATGTGGGCAACCATCCAAGTACCTGACAACATGGGGCCAACACTACCATGTGGGCAACCATCCAAGTACCTGACAACATGGGGCCAACACTACCATGTGTGTGTGTGTGTATATCCAAGTACCTAGCCAGTGCAGAGAAGCCAATGCAGGAGAAATATGATCTCTTTTCTTAGTTCTCGTCAGAACACATGCTGCAGCATTCTGGATCAGCTGGAGAGTCTTAAGGGAATTATTTGAGCAACCTGATAATAAGGAATTGCAGTAGTCTAGTCTAGAAGTAACGAATGCATGGACTAGTTTTTCAGCATCGTTTTGAGACAGGATATTCCTAATTTTGGCAATGTTACGAAGATGAAAAAGGCTGTTCTTGAGGTTTGTAACCATCCAAGTACCTGTGTGTGTGTGTGTGTATGTGAGCTCGATCAGGTCTGTAGAGCTGATGGCATGATGTCATTGTGTGTGTGTGTGTATATTTTTATTTACATGTCATTTAGCTGACGCTTTTATCCAAAGTGACTTACAACTGCTATATATATCACAGGTTGCATGCCTCTGGAGCAACTAGTGGTTAAGTGTCTTGCTCAGGGACACATTGGTTGATGTATCACAGTGGGATTTGAACCTGGGTCTCCTCCACCAAAGGCATGGGTCAAATCCACTGTGCTATCACCACCCCCCCCTGTGTGTGTCTGTGTGTGTGTGTTTGAGCTCGATCAGGTCTGTAGAGCTGATGGCATGATGTCATTGTGTGTGTGCGTGTGTGTGTGTGTGTGAGCTCGATCAGGTCTGTAGCGCTGATGGCATGATGTCATTGTGTGTGTGTGTCTGTGTGTGTGAGTGTGTGAGCTCAATCAGGTCTGTAGAGCTGATGGCATGATGTCATTGTGTGTGTGTGTGTGTGTGTGTGTTTGAGCTCGATCAGGTCTGTAGAGCTGATGGCATGATGTCATTGTGTGTGTGTGTGTGTTTGAGCTCGATCAGGTCTGTAGAGCTGATGGCATGATGTCATTGTGTGTGTGACGGAGTGCCTGGCTGCCTTCATGGTAGCGATGCGCTACCTATTTTATCTCTCAGAGACTGAGTGTAAAGGCTGCCTGTAGGCTATATGTTTATTAAGCGTGTTAATATGTTCTGTTAATTACCACACACTGTTGTCAAATCATCTGTTAACCTAGTCATTCATCAAATTTCCCACAGTAATCCCATAGCTTTCTTGTGTACACATTTAACATCTAATATTGTGGTGATTTATATGCAATTGCTACAACTATCAATACAGAATTCTGATTGTTTAAGACCATGCCATTTACTTGTACACAAACATGGCAGTTTATAATAACCACGCAACACATGTCTTTTGTTAACTACATGTATTTATTGAGTTTAAAAGGTAACAGAGGGTAACATTTAATCTTTGTCTTACCAGCATGTGCTCTTTGTTATAAAGGAAAGTTTGCCGTGATCCTCGGGTTTAAATGACTTCCGGGGTAACAGGAAGTAATACATTTATTAGCCACCAAGATGTCTTGTGGCTTTGTCTAATTTGATGTGAATCATATAAATGATATGCTGTAAATGTCTAGCTTCTTGGATATGTTAATTTTGGCTGTATGGAGCCGTTACTGTCTATTCACCGGAGCCACCCCTGCATTGTATTGTTGGTATGTTCCAGTTTTAGGGGCGGGGCTTCAGGCTATATAGAGTAGCAGTAGTATTTGCGTCAGCCTATATAGAGTAGCAGTAGTATTTGCTTCAGGCTATATAGAGTAGCAGTAGTATTTGCTTCAGCCTATATAGAGTAGCAGTAGTATTTGCTTCAGGCTATATAGAGTAGCAGTAGTATTTGCCCGGGGGAGAGCTGTCAGGACCCCTGAGGGAGGAGGACTTAAGTCTGTCGGATGTCCTCAGAGTGGTGACTTGATTTAAAGTCAATTAGTGAACAGTTGTATATTTATATTATCTTATTGTTTTGACTCCCAAGTCGATTTTCTTTATTTTCTTGAAAGTATATATTTTGTTTGCTTTCCATAATTTTGTTAATTTTTGTGTCACTATTTTGCCTCTGTGGCATTATTTGGGGAAGACAATAAAAAAACCATCTTGTCAACTTCATCTCCGGCTCATCCTGAGTGTTTACACCTGCTCACGACTACTCATAGACATCTACCCTTAACAGTGTGGGATAATGTCAGGTTCCACCATGCTCATAAGGTGCAAGCATGGTTTCAGGCCCATGCACAATATACCACCCTGTATTTACCCCCATACTCTCCTTTCCTTAACCTGATTGAGGAAGTTTTCTCCACATGGAGCTGGCAGGGTTATGATAGGCGCCCTCATTAACAAGTCACTCTTCTCCAGGCCATGGATGATGCATGCAATGACATCACGGCAGACCAGTGTCAGGCGTGGATTCACCATGCCTGAAGGACTGTTGCAAGATGTTTTGGCTAATGAAAACATCTATTGTGATGTAGATGAGAAGTACACTAATCACTCTTTTGTTTTGCTTTTTACAATACAAGCAAGTTGAGGAACACTGCACTTGATGTTTTACAGTACTACTGTCTTTTCTTTTCTATTTCGTAGCTAATTATTTAGCTTTGATTCAAATAACCATACAGTATGTTGTGATTGTACTGATTCCACTGTGTCTGCAGTATTCTTTCTACTACTGCAGTACTTTAAATGGATGTTTATACATGTAGTAACATAATGAAACATGTATCACCTATTTTGTACTACAACATTTAATGATTGTACCAACAATGACACAGTGAAACTATCGTTAGCTTGTGTGTAGTTGATCTAAATTAATTTAGTGGTATTTCACAATCAATTAGTTTTTTGAACCAATGATTGGGCAAGTGCAAGATTTCTTTAAAGCTCCATTGTGTAATGTTTTGAGTTGATTCTTAGCAAAAAAAACTTTGTTCTTTCATCAATATGTGCTCATTCATGTGTAATTACTTCCACCAACTAATCAAAGTATTCTCTTAAGAATCTGACATTCAGAATTATTCAGAATACATACGAGCGACTCGTTTGAATGACGGCCGCCATGTTGCTCCTCTATCTTTATAATACATTAACCAAAGAGGGACATACCTCCATCTTTATAATACATTAACCAAAGAGGGACATACCTCCATCTTTATAATACATTAACCAAAGAGGGACATACCTCCATTTTTATAATACATTAACCAAAGAGGGACATACCTCCATCTTTATAATACATTAACCAAAGAGGGACATACCTCCATTTTTATAATACATTAACCAAAGAGGGACATACCTCCATTTTTATAATACATTAACCAAAGAGGGACATACCTCCATCTTTATAATACATTAACCAAAGAGGGACATACCTCCATCTTTATAATACATTAACCAAAGAGGGACATACCTCCACCTTTTGCCCTCTTACACTCAGTGGCTCTGTGATGAATGTCAGGGGGAGATTACTCGATCTGCCGGCAGATTTGAAAGCCTGTTGAAGAACGAGGATCGCGCTGAAACTTCACTAACATTAGCTTGCATTCGTTTGGGAACCTGATAGCTGATGTTAGCAATGAAATGGTACCAAAATAACAAAAACGTAAAACTATTATTAGACTGGAAGGAACACTCACGGACAAAGTTGTACTTCTTGGAATAATCAGCCACTGTAGGAGTTATAACACGCTCGGGATGGGAGGGGCTAGAAAGTAATATTCAGTTGGTTGTCATATACAATTTAACAAGATGGAGCTTTAAAGATATGAATGCACAATGCAATGTTTGGACAGCCTGTGTTAGTGATTGTGAACATCAGGCTCCTAAAATCAGTAGCAAAGTGATCAGAGTTGTATGATTCAATGATCCAGAATTAAAATCTGCAGTTTCTGTGTGTCCCTGACAATTTGGATGTTCATTTCTCAGATGAAACCTGTGGTCGACAGCCAGCGTTTCCCAGCATACACCTGGGCAGAGAGCATGCTGGGTAAAGTGTCAAGATGTTTGTAATAATGTGTTGCCTTAGTGTGTCTATGTGAAGTGGAGCAGAAGACGAGCTGATTGTTTCCTTACACACACACACACACACACACACACACACACACACACACACACACACACACACACACACACACACACACACACACACACACACACACACACACACACACACACACACACACACACACACACACACACACACACACACACACACACACACACACACACACACACACACACACACACACACACACACACACACACCTGCAGGCTGAAGTTGAAGCACAGATGTGTCATCAGGAGTGTTTTCAGGGTTAATTAGACATTAATGTTGTTTGTCTGGAAACAGGAGTGTGTGGTTGTGTGTGTGTGTGTGTGTGTGCGTGTGTGCGCGTGACTGTGTGACTGTGTGTCTGTGTGTGTGTGTGTGTGTGTGTTTGTGTGTATGTGTGTGTGTGTGTTTGATTGTGTGTGTGTGTATGTGTAATATTTCTGCTCTAGTTAGCAGCTCCAGTGTAAAGTGAATCATCTCATGTTGAGTTCTCTGGTTGACATTTATAATCAGATGGAGGTGTGCCAGCACCTCCTAGAGGCTGCATTACACATTACAAACTAAACACATAAACACATACATAATCATATAAGGTTGATCATATAAAGTTGATCATATAATGTTGATCATATAATGATGATCATATAAAGTTGATCATATAATGTTGATTATATGAAGTTGATCATATAATGATGATCATATAAAGTTGATCATATAATGTTGATCATATAAAGTTGATCATATAATGTTGATCATATAATGATGATCATATAAAGTTGATCATATAAAGTTGATCATATAATGTTGATCATATAATGTTGATCATATAAAGTTGATCACTGAGACTTTATGTGAACCACAGAAGGTAATGGTGACGATTTTAAACACGTCCTTAATGTTGTAAATTGGTCACATTTTGGTTAGATTTAGGCACCAACACTACTAAAGTCCTGTGTTTGTTGACTGTGAGCAACTGCAACTAGACAATTTCGCTGAGGGGATCAATAAAGTATTCAGATGTAATTATCTGAGTTTATACTTGAAGTTGTTTTGTTAATGAACTACACACTTAAGATGAAGACAGAAGTACTTTACAGTATCTGATGAGGACACAAGAAATGATTTATCAGTCTGGAATGAAACTCAACCTGATAAACTAGAATAACAAAGCTCCGCCCTCCACCTGACTCACCTGAGATGAACAAGGAAACAGGATGTTATTCTACCTCACTGAGACGACACACTCACACTCTGAGAGACGGAGGATTCACACCAGCACTTCCGTTGAGAGAGGACATCTACAGGAGGGAGTTCTGGGAATACCGGGAATACTGGGACACTACCACTTCATCCAGCTGCTGAATGCACAAACTGAACGAGTGATTTACAACAACAAAGACTCAAAGTGAAAATAAGTTTGAGGGAACAGGGAGTGTCTGAGCTGTCTGCCTGCTGTGTTTTCTGTTTCACTCAGAGACTAAATGGCTTCCAGATTAGAGGAAGATCTCTGCTGTCCTGTCTGCCATGAAGTCTTTAAAGATCCTGTCATCCTGTCATGTAGCCACAGCTTCTGTAGAGACTGTCTGCAGAGTTGGTGGACAGAGAAACTAATACATGAGTGTCCAGTTTGTAAGGAAAGATCTTTGTTTGAACCCCCTTTAAACCGGAGGTTAAAGAACGTGTGTGAGAGTTTCCTACAAGAGAGAGATCAGAGAGTTTCAGAGGCTCTCTGCAGTCTGCACTTTGAGAAACTCAAACTCTTCTGTCTGGACCATCAGCAGCCAGTGTGTCTCGTCTGCAGAGATTCAGAAAAACACTCCAACCACAGATTCAGACCCATCGATGAAGCTGCACGACAACACAAGAAGAAACTTCAGGAAACTCTGGAGCCCTTAAAGGAGAAGTTAAAGGTTTTTGAACAAGTTAAAGTGAAGTTTGATCAGACAGCAGAACACCTGAAGGTCCAGGCCCGACGCACAGAGACCCAGATTAAGGATCAGTTTAAGAAGCTTCACCAGTTTCTAGAAGAGGAAGAGGAGGCCAGGATGGCTGCACTGAGGGAGGAAGAGGAGCAGAAGAGTCAGAGGATGAAGGAGAAGATGGAGGCTCTGAGCAGAGAGATAGCAGCTCTTTCAGACACAGTCAGAGCCACAGAGGAGCAGCTGAGAGCTGAAGACGTCTCATTCCTGATCAACTACAAGGCTGCAGTGGGAAGAGTCCAGCAGAGCCCCCTGCTGGAGGATCCACAGCTGCTCTCAGGAGCTCTGATAGACGAGGCCAAACACCTGGGACACCTGAGCTTCAACATCTGGAACAAGATGAAGGACATGGTCTCCTACTGTCCTCTGGTTCTGGACCCAAACACTGCTGATCCCTATCTCATCCTGTCTGAAGATCTGACCAGTGTGAGACTAGGAGAGAAACAGCAGCTTCCTGATAATCCAGAGAGGTTTGATTATCTCTGCTCTGTCCTGGGCTCTGAGGGCTTTAACTCAGGGACTCACAGCTGGGATGTCGAGGTTGGAGACAGTACAGGCTGGACACTGGGTGTGTTGGGAGAGTCTGTCCAGAGGAAGGGAGACATAGAGTCTGGATTATGGATAATATGGTTCTACAATGGTAAATACTCAGCATTTTCTCCATCAGCTCCAGACACTGTTCTCCTGCTGAAGAAGCAGCTCCAGAGGATCAGAGTGACTCTGGACTGGAACAGAGGAAATCTGTCTTTCTCTGATCCTGATACTAACACACACATACACACCTTCACACACACTTTCACTGAGAAGATGTTTCCATACTTTCAAACTGCAGGTGAACTGAAGGTTTCCCCAGTGAAGGTCTGTGTGACTGTACAGGAATAGAAGAAGTCCATGTTTAATTTTCATATGTTCTTATGTGTGTGAAATGTTTTACAGTTTTTTCCAGTTGCTATCGGGAATCATGCTTAATGATTTACACAGAGACCTGGCTCCAGGGGGATTTTCCAGACGCAATGGTGAAGGTACGAGGCTTCTCATGTGTGCGTATGGATAGAAACAGTGAATCAGGGAAGACAAAAGGGGAGGGATTTGTGTTTTTATTAATGACTCTTGGTGCAATAACTACACAGTTAAAGACAGGGTGTGTACTCCTGATCTCAAACTCATTTGCATTAGTTTTAGACCTTTTTATCTACCAAGAGACTATGGGAACATCTTTATATGTTCGGTATACATCCCGCCCAGTGGGAATGCATCCAAATCAGCCTCACGAGTAGCAGACTGTGTCCACCAGCAGTTAAAGGACAAGCCCGATTCCCCTAGATTTGTTCTTGGTGACTTTAACCATTGTGAACTGGAGCAGGCTCTTCCAGGATTCCAGCAATATGTTAAAGATGGCACACGGAAGAATAGGAAACTGGATAAATGCTATGGCAACATTAACGATGCATATGCTGCCAGAATTAAACCCCCCCTTTCAAATTCGGATCATAATACCATCCACTTGATCCCTACCTTTGAGTGTGCCATTAAAACAAATAAACCTGTCTCAAAAAGTGTTAGTGTGTGGCAGGATGATAGCAAGGAGATGTTGAGTGGCTGCTTCCTGGCCACAGATTGGGATGTCTTCTATCAGGACAACAATATTGACAATATTGCGGACACGATAACAGGGTACATTCATTTCTGTGTTGATACTGTTGTGCCAAAAAATACGATCACATTATATCCCAACAACAAAGATTACATCACACCTGAAATTAAACATTTGATCAGGAGGAAAAAGCAAGCATTCTGGAACAATGATTTAATGGAGCTGAGATCCATCCAAAAAGACCTGAGGGGGAAAGTTAAGAAGGCTCGGGAGGAACACAGCACACGAGTTAGGGAAGCCTTTTCAACAAATAATTCAAAAAAACTTTGGGACACTGTGAAAGAAATGACTAACATGAACTCTGGAAAGAAGGAACTGAATGTGTGGAATGATTTGGACAAGGCTAATGATCTCAATATTTTTTATAAACGTTTTGACCTAGATTATGAAACCAATGTGACCTGCTGCAGAGACCTGTCGACCTCGTTACCATGTGACCTAATACAGGACAGAATAATAATTAACCCTAATGCTGTTACCACAGTTTTTAAAAAGTTGAACAGAAATAAGGCCATTTCATGCTTGGAGCCCTCTATTTCACCTCTCTGTCGATACATGTACCATCCCTACTATTTGGAAGACATCTGTTCTAATTCCTGTGCCTAAA
>NC_041342.1:36169638-36177138 GCF_004354835.1 Perca flavescens
AAGGTAGTACATGGGACCATAGTAACAGTGTCTGGTAAACAGTAGTACAGTACAGTAAAGGTAGTACATGGGACCATAGTAACAGTGTCTGATAAACAGTAGTACAGTACAGTGAAGGTAGTACATGGGACCATAGTAACAGTGTCTGGTAAACAGTAGTACATTACAGTAAAGGTAGTACATGGGACCATAGTAACAGTGTCTGGTAAACAGTAGTAAATTACAGTAAAGGTAGTACATGGGACCATAGTAACAGTGTCTGGTAAACAGTAGTACATTAGAGTGAAGGTAGTACATGGGACCATAGTTAACAGTGTCTGGTAAACAGTAGTATATTACAGTAAAGGTAGTACATGGGACCATAGAAACAGTGTCTGGTAAACAGTAGTACATTACGGTAAAGGTAGTACATGGGACCATAGAAACAGTGTCTGGTAAACAGTAGTACAGTACAGTGAAGGTAGTACATGGGACCATAGAAACAGTGTCTGATAAACAGTAGTACAGTACAGTGAAGGTAGTACATGGGACCATAGTAACAGTGTCTGGTAAACAGTAGTACAGTACATTGAAGGTAGTACATGGGACCATAGTAACAGTGTCTGGTAAACAGTAGTACATTACAGTAAAGGTAGTACATGGGACCATAGTAACAGTGTCTGGTAAACAGTAGTAAATTACAGTAAAGGTAGTAGATGGGACCATAGTAACAGTGTCTGGTAAACAGTAGTACATTAGAGTGAAGGTAGTACATGGGACCATAGAAACAGTGTCTGGTAAACAGTAGTACATTACAGTAAAGGTAGTACATGGGACCATAGTTAACAGTGTCTGGTAAACAGTAGTATATTACAGTAAAGGTAGTACATGGGACCATAGAAACAGTGTCTGGTAAACAGTAGTACATTACAGTAAAGAATGATGATGAAATATTACATCCATTGATAATGTATTCTAATTGGTTCATCTTTGGTTGTGAGTTTTGTGTCTAGAGTTTTGAAAAATGACGTCAAGGTTCTGAAATTAGTAGCAAAATGATTGTAAAAAACTGTATTTTACTGCGTTTTTATTAAAATATAAAATGATCAGATCACTGATTATTCTTCCTCAGGATTTACCTTAACACAGGACACCGTAAGGGATGTTTTATTTTAACTAATTAAACAGAAATACTTATTTTAACTCTTTATGTATTTATAAAATACTTTTCTTATTTTAACACCTACATAAGAAAATATAAATAAAAGCAAAATAGAACAAAATAAATGTAACAAAATAAAGCAAAACAGGGTTTGGAAAATAATTAATAGTAAATGTAAAAAAATAGTAAAATTAATTTTAATAATAATAGTTATAATAATAATAATAATAATAATAATAATAATAATATTCTATGTATCTCTATGTGGGTCTACGTGGGTCTACCTAACTCTACGTGGGTCTACCTCCACGGTGAAGGGTCCAGACCAAGAGTTAGATCTCTCCGTCGATGTGATAACGTGTTAATGCGTCTGACTGAGACGATAAAGGAGAGTTTGGGCTTCAGTAACCTAAGACCCCTGACCAGGCCTTGGTTTTTGACCCTAGAGGAGAATGAGACGTTGCCTTTAAAGTGAGTTCACTGACATTACTGCTCCCAGATATTTAAAGACCTCAGACTGATCAGACGGATCTGATCTGCAGAATCAGAGACATGTCGACAAACAGTAGACCTGAGATATCCATCAGCTCAAACAGAAACAATGAGCTGATCATATGATTATATCATGTCATAACATGTCATTCTGTTATTCATCTGGTTTTCACTACAATGACTTTAAATAATCTTTGTTGTTAATGTCCTGTAATCTCATTGGTTACTGAAAATGTGTTGAAACAAGTGATTAGATGATGCTGTTCAGAAAGTAAATCTAAATAAAGATGTTCCTTCGGTGTCCTGACGGCTGAACTCAGGAGTAGCTGATGGAGAGAGAAGCCGTGGGCGTAGTGGAGGTGGTGTCGAGGTGATCAGGCCTTCCCTTAGCAGCTCTGACGTGTCCCGACGCCACCCACACACACAAAATAGATCCTGCAGTTTGACTCACAGGACGGTCCTCCAGTCATCACGTTTCTCCTCTTGCAGTACGTCTGCACGTTCATGGCCGCCTCCGTCACAAACACAGCTCACCTGCTCTTCACAGTGATGTCACAGGGCACGCAAGGCTTCTGATTGGTTCTCTGCAAGAGACGCTTTAAAGACAACTCAGTCTGACTCCCAGTGACGCCTGGTCAGGGCTTTAGCGTTAGTTTCTGACTCAAAAACTCTTCTTTAGTGTCTCAGACGCAGGGGGATTTAACTCACACATATATACACACACACACACACACACACACACACACACACAAACACACACACAGACACACACAGAGACACACATCTTGATCTTGCATACTGTCTCCTAATCTTTTACTGTACTGTAATATGTATACTACATCTACACTGAACTACACCATTTTGCCTGACACTGTTCTTCAGAGAGTTTTACGAATGGATGGAGAGGAGATCCAGCATGAGTTCATTTACGTAGATGAGGGTGGGGTCAACCTGACGAGAGCACGAAGGAGGGGAAGAAACATCATTGGCCACAGGGCTATAGTCGATGTCCCAGGGCAACGTGGGGGTAATATAACACTCTGTGTAGCCATTACACAGAATGGGGTCCTCCACCGCCATGCCCATATGGGCCCTTACAACACAGCACTCATACTTACATTCTTGGACCAATTGCACAACATAACAGCAGCAAATCAAATCGATCATATGCAATACATTGTTGTCTGGGACAATGTGTCTTTCCACCACTCTGCTCTGGTTCACAACTGGTTTCAACATCCACATTTCACCGTCCTATATCTTCCACCATACTCTCCATTCCTCAACCCTAGAGAAGAGTTTTTCTCGGCATGGCGGTGGAAGGTATATGATCTCCGTCTCCAGGCTGAGGTAGCCCTCATCCAAGCCATGGAGGAGGCCTGGGACCAGATGGAGGTAGAAGACGTTTCTTTCCAAGGTGTCTTGCTAATGACAACATTGCCTGCGATGTTGATGAAATTCTCTGGCCAGATCCAGCTAGGCCAAGAGACAATGTCTAGTTTTGTTGTGTTTGTTGTTTGCTGTATGGTGAAGGGTATGTGATGATGTGGGGGGTATGATGAAGGGTATGTGATGATGATGTGGGGTATGGTGAAGGGTATGATGATGATGGGGGGTATGATGAAGGGTATGTGATGATGTGGGGGGTATGATGAAGGGTATGTGATGATGATGTGGGGTATGGTGAAGGGTATGTGATGATGTGGGGGGGTATGATGAAGGGTATGTAATGATGTGGGGTATGATGAAGGGTATGTGATGATGTGGGGGGGGTATGGTGAAGGGTATGTGATGATGTGGGGTATGATGAAGGGTATGTGATGATGGGGGGGCTATTTTAATTCCAAACGCCAAGGGAACTTTATCAGGATGCATAGTATCCTGATCCATGAAATAACTGGCCTTTAAAAATAAAAATCTGCCGGCCTTTATGGGAATTTAACATAGGGGTATACTTATTTATGCCCCCTGTATTTTAAGGAAGAACATTTATTTATTTACGATACATTATTCATTCACAAAGAAAATTGGTGTCCTTAAAGATTGGATTTTTCCTCATTTTTTTAATTAAGGCATTATGATCAATTTGCAAAAGATGATTTTTTATTCCTCTTTTTAGTCAACTTTACCATGGGTGTCCTAATTTTTTTCACGACTGTAAATTATATATCTCAATCATCAGTAACAAGTTGGAAGAATTGGACAAGAAATTCCAAGGGCCTGAATTCATACAGTGCAGTACTGTCAATACTGTAAATAGTCTGAAAAGTTGGTACATGGGAGCATAGAAACAGTGTCTGGTAAACAGTAGTACAGTACAGTAAAGGTAGTACATGGGACCATAGAAACAGTGTCTGGTAAACAGTAGTACATTAGAGTAAAGGTAGTACATGGGACCATAGAAACAGTGTCTGGTAAACAGTAGTACATTAGAGTAAAGGTAGTACATGGGACCATAGAAACAGTGTCTGATAAACAGTAGTACATTAGAGTAAAGGTAGTACATGGGACCATAGAAACAGTGTCTGGTAAACAGTAGTACATTACAGTAAAGAAGGATGATGAAATATTACATCAATAGATACTGTATTCTGATTGGTTCATGCTACACGCTAACTGGTGACAATGAATCTCGTTATCTTGAAACTTTCATGATCTAAACATGCAATATTGTTTGTCTGTTTCCATACAACTATGCATTAAGAGTAATGCAACAGTTACTTATCATTTTGAGTAGTTGTATGGATTGATAGTTAGATGATTGTAATGAAATGAATAGACAATCATCTGAAATGTAATGTGTGAATTGCTTTTTGAAATAGTAGTACTTTGCTGTTAAGTTGTGTCACATTGAACAAGTGATCTTTGTTAAATGAACAAATTATCTTTTGTTTATGTGTATTGTATCCAAGCAATTGAAAAAAGTGTTAGAGTTTTGAAAAATGTGTATTTTGATCATTGGTTGTGAGTTTTGTGTCTAGAGTTTTGAAAAATAACGTCAAGGTTCTGAAATTAGTGCCAAAGTGATCGTAAAAAACTGTAATCAGAACTTCTTGGCCTCTTCCAGCACCACCGATCCATAAGGCCACCAGTTCGACGGGGACAGGGCCTCCAGTTAGACGGAGACAGGGCCTCCAGTTATACGGGGACAGGGCCTCCAGTTAGACAGGGACAGGGCTTCCAGTTTGACGGGGACAGGGCCTCCAGTTAGACGGAGACAGGGCCTCCAGTTAGACGGAGACAGGGCCTCCAGTTAGACGGAGACAGGGCCTCCAGTTATATGGGGACAGGGCCTCCAGTTAGACGGGGACAGGGCCTCCAGTTAGACAGGGACAGGGCCTCCAGTTAGACGGAGACAGGGCCTCCAGTTAGACAGGGACAGGGCCTCCAGTTAGACAGGGACAGGGCCTCCAGTTAGACGGAGACAGGGCCTCCAGTTATACGGGGACAGGGCCTCCAGTTAGACGGGGACAGGGCCTCCAGTTAGACGGAGACAGGGCCTCCAGTTAGACGGAGACAGGGCCTCCAGTTATACGGGGACAGGGCCTCCAGTTAGACAGGGACAGGGCCTCCAGTTAGACGGAGACAGGGCCTCCAGTTAGACAGGGACAGGGCCTCCAGTTAGACGGAGACAGGGCCTCCAGTTAGACGGGGACAGGGCCTCCAGTTAGACAGGGACAGGGCCTCCAGTTATACGGGGACAGGGCCTCCAGTTAGACGGGGACAGGGCCTCCAGTTAGACAGGGACAGGGCCTCCAGTTAGACGGAGACAGGGCCTCCAGTTAGACTGGGACAGGGCCTCCAGTTAGACGGGGACAGGGCCTCCAGTTAGACTGGGACAGGGCCTCCAGTTCGACGGGGACAGGGCCTCCAGTTCGACGGGACAGGGCCTCCAGTTAGACGGAGACAGGGCCTCCAGTTAGACTGGGACAGGGCCTCCAGTTCGACGGGGACAGGGCCTCCAGTTATACGGGGACAGGGCCTCCAGTTAGACAGGGACAGGGCCTCCAGTTAGACGGGGACAGGGCCTCCAGTTAGACTGGGACAGGGCCTCCAGTTCGACGGGGACAGGGCCTCCAGTTCGACGGGGACAGGGCCTCCAGTTAGACGGAAACAGGGCCTCCAGTTAGACGGGGACAGGGCCTCCAGTTAGACGGGGACAGGGCCTCCAGTTAGACGGAGACAGGGCCTCCAGTTAGACAGGGACAGGGCCTCCAGTTCGACGGGGACAGGGCCTCCAGTTAGACGGAGACAGGGCCTCCAGTTAGACGGGGACAGGGCCTCCAGTTAGACGGAGACAGGGCCTCCAGTTATACGGGGACAGGGCCTCCAGTTAGACAGGGACAGGGCCTCCAGTTAGACGGAGACAGGGCCTCCAGTTAGACAGGGACAGGGCCTCCAGTTAGACAGGGACAGGGCCTCCAGTTAGACGGAGACAGGGCCTCCAGTTAGACTGGGACAGGGCCTCCAGTTCGACGGGGACAGGGCCTCCAGTTAGACGGGGACAGGGCCTCCAGTTAGACGGAGACAGGGCCTCCAGTTAGACGGGGACAGGGCCTCCAGTTCGACGGGGACAGGGCCTCCAGTTAGACGGGGACAGGGCCTCCAGTTAGACGGAGACAGGGCCTCCAGTTAGACTGGGACAGGGTCTCCAGTTCGACGGGGACAGGGCCTCCAGTTAGACTGGGACAGGGCCTCCAGTTAGACGGGGACAGGGCCTCCAGTTAGACGGGGACAGGGCCTCCAGTTAGACAGGGACAGGGCCTCCAGTTAGACGGAGACAGGGCCTCCAGTTAGACAGGGACAGGGCCTCCAGTTAGACAGGGACAGGGCCTCCAGTTAGACGGAGACAGGGCCTCCAGTTATACGGGGACAGGGCCTCCAGTTAGACGGGGACAGGGCCTCCAGTTAGACGGGGACAGGGCCTCCAGTTAGACAGGGACAGGGCCTCCAGTTAGACGGAGACAGGGCCTCCAGTTAGACAGGGACAGGGCCTCCAGTTAGACAGGGACAGGGCCTCCAGTTAGACGGAGACAGGGCCTCCAGTTATACGGGACAGGGCCTCCAGTTAGACGGGACAGGGCCTCCAGTTAGACGGAGACAGGGCCTCCAGTTAGACGGAGACAGGGCCTCCAGTTATACGGGGACAGGGCCTCCAGTTAGACAGGGACAGGGCCTCCAGTTAGACGGAGACAGGGCCTCCAGTTAGACAGGGACAGGGCCTCCAGTTAGACGGAGACAGGGCCTCCAGTTAGACGGGGACAGGGCCTCCAGTTAGACAGGGACAGGGCCTCCAGTTATACGGGGACAGGGCCTCCAGTTAGACGGGGACAGGGCCTCCAGTTAGACAGGGACAGGGCCTCCAGTTAGACGGAGACAGGGCCTCCAGTTAGACTGGGACAGGGCCTCCAGTTAGACGGGACAGGGCCTCCAGTTAGACTGGGACAGGGCCTCCAGTTCGACGGGGACAGGGCCTCCAGTTCGACGGGGACAGGGCCTCCAGTTAGACGGAGACAGGGCCTCCAGTTAGACTGGGACAGGGCCTCCAGTTCGACGGGGACAGGGCCTCCAGTTATACGGGGACAGGGCCTCCAGTTAGACAGGGACAGGGCCTCCAGTTAGACGGGGACAGGGCCTCCAGTTAGACTGGGACAGGGCCTCCAGTTCGACGGGGACAGGGCCTCCAGTTCGACGGGGACAGGGCCTCCAGTTAGACGGAAACAGGGCCTCCAGTTAGACGGGGACAGGGCCTCCAGTTAGACGGGGACAGGGCCTCCAGTTAGACGGAGACAGGGCCTCCAGTTAGACAGGGACAGGGCCTCCAGTTCGACGGGACAGGGCCTCCAGTTAGACGGAGACAGGGCCTC
>NC_041342.1:36182138-36312542 GCF_004354835.1 Perca flavescens
GTCTCTGCTCATATGGAGTATATTTAGAGGCTCCGGATCACTTCATGCTTTTATTGTTCATGACATCTTCTTTGTTCATCCATTCAAAAGACAGGAAGACACAAAGACAGCGGGGTCACAGTTTAATATTCTTCTGATGGTATTTATGTCGTTATCACCATACTACTGTCAAACCTTTTCACTGTTCATATGCTTCTGTCAAACCTTTTCACTAGCTATGTTTCCATCCACACATTTTTATCCGAATTAAGTGACATTGAATGAAAAATACTTCATGGAAACAGTCAAATTTGATTAAATTTCATGAATACTGACTCAAAGGAAACACGTTTCGGTCTCATCAGATTTTATCTTGATCAATATACTGTATACAGCTTATGCGATAAACGCTGATGGAAACGTTATTTGCCGAATAAATAATGAATTGCAATTAAGTTTTAGGTCATTTTATGGTTGCAACCCACCACAAAACGAAGAAGAAGAAGAAGAAGAAGAAGAAGAAGAAGAAGAAGAAGAAGAAGTTGTAGTTCATTTCTGCCCAGTATTTCTGCTCTGTTTGCACACATGGCGGGTGTCAACCAAAACAGATGGAAGTGGACGAACGAGGAGACAAGAGACTTTTTGAATTTAATTTACGTTCCCATAGCAGAGACCGCCTCCGTTGTTGTCGGGCATTTACGTGCATCTGCATCTGCATCATGCATCATCGTTGTTTTCTTATTATAGCTTGATATGTCGCTATCAGCTGGCACATAAGCACTATTACAACTTGATATGTCGCTATCAGCTGGCACATAAGCACTATTACAACTTGATATGTCGCTATCAGCTGGCACATAAGCACTATTACAACTTGTGCAATATTGATCATTTTTTGGTAGATGGCCCGATCCATTTTGTCTAGCAAAACTTTGTTTGCAAATGTTTGCTTAAAGGTTGTGCGATTCAGTGCGAAAATGAACGTAAACACCTTAAAATGTCTCAAATCAATTTGATATACCAATCTGACCGCAAAACAGCATGTGACATCATCACACAACAGGTTTTTATTCACTTTAAAGCCATTGGATGGAAACACACTTTCACCAGCTTTATTCACATGAGTTTTTTTACCGAACTTTAGATAATTCGATTGACAAGTGGATGGAAACTGAATTACTGTTCACATGCAGTTATCACCATGCTTCTGTCAAGCCTTTTCACTGTTCACATGACTACAGTTATCACCATGTTACTGTCCAACCTGTTCACATGACTACAGTTATCACCATGTTACTGTCCAACCTTTTCACTGTTCACATGACTACAGTTATCACCATGTTACTGTCCAACCTTTTCACTGTTCACATGACTACAGTTATCACCATGTTACTGTCCAACCTGTTCACATGACTACAGTTATCACCATGTTACTGTCCAACCTTTTCACTGTTCACATGACTACAGTTATCACCATGTTACTGTCCAACCTGTTCACATGACTACAGTTATCACCATGTTACTGTCCAACCTGTTCACATGACTACAGTTATCACCATGTTACTGTCCAACCTTTTCACTGTTCACATGACTACAGTTATCACCATGTTACTGTCCAACCTGTTCACATGACTACAGTTATCACCATGTTACTGTCCAACCTGTTCACATGACTACAGTTATCACCATGTTACTGTCCAACCTTTTCACTGTTCACATGACTACAGTTATCACCATGTTACTGTCCAACCTGTTCACATGACTACAGTTATCACCATGTTACTGTCCAACCTTTTCACTGTTCACATGACTACAGTTATCACCATGTTACTGTCCAAACCTGTTCACATGACTACAGTTATCACCATGTTACTGTCCAACCTGTTCACATGACTACAGTTATCACCATGTTACTGTCCAACCTTTTCACTGTTCACATGACTACAGTTATCACCATGTTACTGTCCAACCTGTTCACATGACTACAGTTATCACCATGTTACTGTCCAACCTGTTCACATGACTACAGTTATCACCATGTTACTGTCCAACCTGTTCACATGACTACAGTTATCACCATGTTACTGTCCAACCTGTTTGACTACAGTTTCATGTTACTGTCCAACCTGTTCACATGACTACAGTTATCACCATGTTACTGTCCAACCTTTTCACTGTTCACATGACTACAGTTATCACCATGTTACTGCCCAACCTTTTCACTGTTCACATGACTACAGTTATCACCATGTTACTGTCCAACCTGTTCACATGACTACAGTTATCACCATGTTACTGTCCAACCTTTTCACTGTTCACATGACTACAGTTTGGACAGAAAACAGAAGTTAATGTTCTTCATGCTTGACTTGAGAACTGAAAATGTTCTGTTTCAGACGGAGCTCATGTTGAAACTGAATGATGAAATCTTTAATAAAACAATAATGAATGATAAAGAGCTGTCTGACTGTGCTCTCTCTCTGCAGGAGCCTCCCCGGACACGGTGACCTTTGACCTTTCTCAGGACGGCAGTGGCTCGGCGCTGGTGGAGCAGGCCAACGTCTGGATCTTCCTCAAGATTTCGAAGGGAAAGCGAGCGAGTGTCAAAGTGTTGCTGCGGCTGCTGCAGCGTCACCGCGACAACGGCGGCGATGAGAATGAGGAATGTGTTTCGGAGAAGATGGTGGACGCTCGCCGCAGCGGCTGGCACACGCTCGCCGTCTCCCGCAGCGTCCAAACGCTGCTGGATGCCGGCGGGGGCTCGCTCAGCCTGCGGGTCTCCTGCCCGCTGTGCGCGGATGCCGTGCCCGTCCTGGCGCTGGGGGGGGGCGAGCACAGCGGTGCCCGGGACCAGTCCCACCGGGACCAGTCCCACCGGGACCAGTCCCACCGACCGTTCCTCATGGCGGTGCTGCAAGCCCCGGAGGAGGGGACGCAGCGGCGAGTCAAGCGAGGCCTGGAGTGCGACGGGAAAATACGCGTCTGCTGCAAACGGCAGTTTTACGTGAACTTCAAAGACATCGGCTGGAACGACTGGATTATCGCTCCGTCCGGTTACCATGCCAACTACTGCGAGGGAGAGTGCCCCAGCCACATGGCGGGCTTCAGCGGCTCGGCGCTGTCCTTCCACTCCACCGTCATCAACCATTACCGCATGCGCGGCTACAGCCCGTTTCAGAACATGAGGTCGTGCTGCGTTCCCACGCGGCTGCGAGCCATGTCCATGCTCTACTACAACGAGGACCAGAAGATCATCAAGAAAGACATCCAGAACATGATCGTAGAGGAGTGCGGCTGCTCGTAAACACACACACCGACGGTAGAAACACGAACAATATCAGATCAGCACTTTCACCGTAAAGATTAAATATTTATGTTTAGTGACGACGCATCTTTTCCACATTGGAACGACCTGAGAACACTATGCAACATCTCCTGCAAACTCAAACTACATCCGTCTACATTTCTCTGTCCTAGCCTTCGTATTTCTTTTGTTTTCTGCTGTTTTCTGTTGTTCAGGTTTAACCATGTTGAGAGAAATGTGTTCAAACATTCCCGGCAGAGATTTAGATTCAGAAGAAAGCCAAAGAGAGGCGAGTGAGCTGTGAATAAATCAAATAGACCAGCTGTGAAGATTATTAGATGAAATTATTTAACACTTTGTTTTAGCAGTTTTTGGTCTTTGCTTCATTGTGGAATTTTTTTTTTTTGCCAACTTTATATAATTTATTTGCATTTTTTAGCTTCGTCATTAAACAATAATGTTCGTCAACATTTAATCATCGTTGCCTCTTTATTCTGTAGACGCCTTTAGAGGATTCACATTAGAATGACTTCATTACCCCTTCAGGACCAACCCGTCTTTAGGATGACTGCAGTTGATGGGTTAGGGGGTTAGGGGGTTAGGGGGTTGGGGAGGGGGGTTAGAGGTTTAGGGGGTTAGAAGGTTAGGGTTAAGGGGTTAGTTAGGGTAGTAGGGTTATGTATGTTTCAGAAACAAGAAAAGTTCAGATTAAATCTGAACGTGAGAAAGTGTTGGCAGGTCAGCTGACGTTTGTGCTGCAGGTTTCTGATCCTCAGCCTGTTCAGGTGATTTTAGTTTTCAGAGATCAGGTGATTTTAGTTTTCAGAGATCAGGTGATTTTAGTTTTCAGAGATCAGGTGATTTTAGTTTTCAGAGATCAGGTGATTTTAGTTTTCAGAGATCAGGGGATTTTAGTTTTCAGAGATCAGGTGATTTTAGTTTTCAGAGATCAGGTAATTTTAGTTTTCAGAGATCAGGGGATTTTAGTTTTCAGAGATCAGGTGATTTTAGTTTTCAGAGATCAGGTGATTTTAGTTTTCAGGGACCAGGTGAACCGGTCAGAGTGAAGTGAAACCAGACCCTCGACTGAGGCTCTGATGTTGGTGAAGTTCAACGGTTGCAGGTCGGGCAGAAGCGGGGCAGCCTCGGCCGGTTGGCATGGCAACACTCTGTTTGTTCACTGACCTACAAACTCATCGCTGAGTTGACAAGTTGATTTAAGAAACACAAAGACGGCTGCTGAGGCAAACACAAAGCTCTCTGGATACTGGAGCACATCCATGGATGTAAAAAGAGAACTGGACTCAGAGCTCTGTGCCAAAATAGTTTAGCTGCCGCGTCTACAATGACCCGGCTACTTCCTGTTTAGCAGCCCGCTGTTCGCTCATGTTCAGCTCTATCTCCACAGCACTGTGGAGGAAGGTCTGGCTACACCACAGATGCATTCTAGGATAGGAGTAATAAACACTCTGGGTTGTTTGCATTTCTTTAAACCAATCACAGCGGTCCTGGACGGCGCTGAGCTCCAAACGCAGTGACAGTGTCTCTGCTAAATAGTCTCAATTAGGAACGTTTTCAAAAGAAAACTCCTCATCCTATATTAAATAAGTTAACTCTTGACACAACACAGTAACGTGAGATATTTAAATCAGCTGATACATGGATAAACCTCATTGGCTCTTACCAGTGTATCTCCGTGTGGACTTCATCCACAGCAATCCCACCAATCAGTCCCAAAACATCCCAGTTAGAGAGGAAATTATCTAACATATTCTTTATAAAACCTCCCAGTTAGAGAGATGATCTAACATATTCTTTATAAAACCTCCCAGTTAGAGAGATGATCTAACATATTCTTTATAAAACCTCCCAGTTTGAGAGGAGATGATCTAACATATTCTTTATAAAACCTCCCAGTTTGAGAGGAGATGATCTAACATATTCTTTATAAAACCTCCCAGTTAGAGAGGAGATGATCTAACATATTCTTTATAAAACCTCCCAGTTTGAGAGGAGATGATCTAACATATTCTTTATAAAACCTCCCAGTTAGAGAGGAGATGATCTAACATATTATTTATAAAACCTCCCAGTTTGAGAGGAAATTATCTAAAATATTCTTTATAAAACCTCCCAGTTATAGAGGAAATTATCTAAACATATTCTTATGAAATCGTAACAATAAATCCCTGAAACTTTATATTTTCAGCGTGTAGCTCGGTAGCTACAAGGTTGATTCCCGAAGACAATGGAGTGCATGCTGGGATAGACCCACCCAGTGCATGCTGGGATAGACTCATCCAGTGCATGCTGGGATAGACTCATCCAGTGCATGCTGGGATAGACCCACCCAGTGCATGCTGGGATAGACTCATCCAGTGCATGCTGGGATGGACCCACCCAGTGCATGCTGGGATAGACTCATCCAGTGCATGCTGGGATAGACCCACCCAGTGCATGCTGGGATAGACTCATCCAGTGCATGCTGGGATAGACCCACCCAGTGCATGCTGGGATAGACTCATCCAGTGCATGCTGGGATAGACCCACCCAGTGCATGATGGGATAGACTCATCCAGTGCATGCTGGGATAGACCCACCCAGTGCATGCTGGGATAGACTCATCCAGTGCATGCTGGGATAGACTCACACAGTGCATGCTGGGATAGACTCACACAGTGCATGCTGGGATAGACTCACACAGTGCATGCTGGGTAATCAGAACTTTCTCTTTCAGAGGTTTGATCGCCTTTGGTCGGAACAAACATAATGTAAACATTACACAGAACTAATAAACTAAATCCATATGTGAGTGTGTGTGTTTGTGTGTATCTGTGTCTGTGTGTGTGTGTTTGTGTGTTTGTGTGGGTGTGTGTTTTTGTGTGTATGTGTGTTTGTGTGTGTGTTTTTGTGTTTGTGTGTGTGTGTGTGTGTGTGTATGTCTGTGTGTGTGTGTGTGTGTGGGGGGTTGTGTGTGTGTGTGTTATTGTGTTTGTGTGTATGTGTGTGTTTGTGTGTCTCTGTGTGTCTGTGTTTGTGTGTCTGTGTGTGTGTCTCCACCACTCTCTTATCACAGTCTAAGTATTATCAGAGCCTGTCTATGGAGAGCCTGTTCACTCCCTATCTCACTCCCTATTAGCCCCATTGTACCAACCTGGAATTTTCCCGAGAGTGGAAGTTCTTCCCTTATTAGACATTCTCTGGTATTATATAAAATATAATAACAGTTAGCCACACTGGGGGGCGCCAGACGGAAAATATGCGTCATCATCATCATAGTCAGAGGTTTCGGAATATCCTGTCTGAAAACGATGCTGAAAAACTAGTCCATGCATTTATTACTTGCAGGCTGGACTACTGTAATTCTTTACTATCAGGTTGCCCAAATAAAACCCTAAAGACTCTCCAGCTGATCCAGAACGCTGCAGCGTGTGTTCTCACAAGAACTAAGAAAAGAGATCATATTTCTCCTGTATTAGCTTCTCTGCATTGGCTTCCTGTAAAATCCAGGATTGAATTTAAAATCTTTCTCCTGACCTACAAAGCTCTAAATGGTCAAGCACCATCCTATCTAGAAGAGCTCCTAATACCCTATTGTCCCACTAGAGCACTGCGCTCCCAGAATGCAGAGTTACTGGTGGTACCTAGAGTCTCTAAAAGTAGAATGGGAGCCAGAGCCTTCAGTTATCAGGCTCCTCTCCTATGGAACCAGCTCCCGATCTGGGTTCAAGAGCCAGAGCCTTCATCTATCAGGCTCCTCTCCTGTGGAACCAGCTCCCAGTCTGGGTTCGGGGGGCAGACACCGTCACCACATTTAAGAATGAACTTAAATCTCTCCTCTTTGATAAAGCTTATAGTTAGAGAGTGAGCAGTTGCAGCGTCCGCCTAGACCGGCCACCTGCTTCACTTCATAGTCGTCAGATTAATCTACCATATAATCAATGATATAATCATAGTAGAGGGAGGCAGGCCAGTACAGCCCAATCCGGTTGGGGAGAGTTCTAGCCCGACCAGGCTCTTCTCCTTAACCTGTCTCTCTTAATTATGCTGTTCTAGTTTTAGGCTGCCGGGGGACTTCCTTTGACACACTGAGCTTCTCTCTCTTCTCTCTTTCCATCTGTGTTTTTCCATGTCCCAGAAATGGTTGTTACTAACCTAGCTGGTTACCTGGGAGCTTATTCCCCAGAGTCCATATGTCTTCTTTTTGCCCAGCATGTTTCCTTGGATTAGGGTGTCCCCTTGATCATGGTTGCAGCCTGTCGCCATGGTCCTGCTGCGTGCCCTGCTATGCCCTGTTACACCTGCTAAGCTCTGCAGTGCCCTACTATGTCCTACTACGCCCTGCAGTACCCTGCTACGTCCTGCTGTGTCCCACTACGTCCTGCTGCATCCTACTACACCCTGCTACGTCCTGCTGTGTCCCACTACATCCTGCTGCATCCTACTACACCCTGCTACGTCCTGCTGTGTCCCACTACATCCTGCTGCATCCTACTACACCCTGCTACGTCCTGCTGTGTCCCCCTACATCCTGCTGCATCCCTACTACACCCCTCCTGCTGCATCCTACTACACCCCTGCTGTGTCCCACTACATCCTGCTGCATCCTACTACACCCTGCTACGTCCTGCTGTGTCCCACTACATCCTGCTGCATCCTACTACACCCTGCTACACCCTGCAGTGTCCTGCTACATCATGCTGCATCCTACTACACCCTGCTACGCCCTGCAGTGTCCTGCTACATCCTGCTGCACCCTACTATACCCTGCTACGCCCTGCAGTGTCCTGCTACATCCTGCTGCACCCTACTACACCCTGCTACGCCCTGCAGTGTCCTGCTACATCATGCTGCACCCTACTACACCCTGCTACGCCCTGCAGTGCTCTGCTACGTCCTGCTACATCCTGCAGTGCTCTGCTACGTCCTGTTGCGTTCTACTACGCCCTGCTACGTCCTGCTACATCCTGCTGCGTTCTACTACGCCATGCTATGCCCTGCTTTGCCCTGCTACATCCTGCTAATTCCTGCTGCATTCTACTACATCCTGCTATGCCTGCTACGTCCTGCTACATCCTGCAGTGCTCTGCTACATCCTGCTACATCCTGCTGCGTTCTACTATGTCCTGCTACATCCTGCTGCATCCTACTACGCCCTGCTACGCCCTGCAGTGCTCTGCTACATCCTGCTACATCCTGCAGTGCTCTGCTACATCCTGCTACATCCTGCTGCATCCTACTACGCCCTGCTATGCCCTGCTATGTCCTGCTACGTCCTGCTGCATTCTACTATGTCCTGCTACGTCCTGCTATGCCCTACTATGCCCTGCTATGCCCTGCAATGCCCTACTACGCCCAAAAAAGCCTTGCTAAATCCTGCTACACCCTGTAACGCCCTGCAGTGCCCTGCTATGCCATGAACTACTACAACTACCATTTCTAGTCACTGATCCATTATCTTTATTGTGACTATTATTGCCACTTTTCATCACACCCCCAACTGGCACCGTTTGTTCTTGGGGGAGTCACTTGAATTGTTGGGTCTTTGTAACTTATAGAGTGTGGTCTAGACCTACACTATCTGCAAAGTGTCTTGCGATAACTCTTGTTATGAATTGATACTATAAATGAATTGAATTTAATTGAATTAAAGGGACGTATGAATGTTTCTGAGTGACCTGAGGTGAACCTGAGCACAAACACAGCGAGGTCATTACCGGTCCGAGCTAACGGACCAGCATGTCCAGAGATAATCAGTCCAGAGAGGAAGAAAGTGAACAAACAGTCTGAGTTCATTCACCCGATAATAGTAGGAAACATCCAGAGTCTCCAACACTGAAGCAATGTCAGAGACAGAAAGACAGATTCTATTTCATAATTAATGAGCCCTCCATGTGATCATTTATTCACCTGTCTGTTGTAGTTAAGTTATTTGTTTGTTTGTTTTTATATTTTGTCTAAATCATAAATATGAGTTTATTTTTAATAAAATTACCCCAAAATAAATAAATAACATGGAAGTTCCCTACAACGCTCTTTGCAAGTACAATGAATGATTGCTACTTTCATTGAATTTGAGGATTTTTATTCAATTTTATAGCATTTAATGATATGGAAATGGCTTCAAAACTGTTTTCTGACTAAAGTTTGACATCTACAAGTCTCTGATTGTCCATCATCAAACGTTTCTCTAATATTAGTCAAAATGATTCTTAACTTCTGCTTTTGGACTCAAAATTAGGTATATTTTCATATAAATGGGGTCTATTGACCATGAAATCCAAAAATAAAACTACTGGTTCTTAATTTAGTATTTTGAGCCAAGAGGACAAGTGCATTGAATTTAATTTAGGCAACGTTTAAAGGTGCACTATGAGTTCCTGCATGATGTCACTTCTGTTGACGTTCCAGGTAAATACAAAACAAAACCCCTCTCCCCATGTTTCTGTAACTGTCATGACTGACTGACTAACTGTCACTAAGCCCCACCCCCTCCCCCAACCATCTTGTCGGTGATTGGCTGGAACGTTTGTTGTATTTTGGTGCACAGCCTGTGCCCGTAGTGTTAAAGACCCCTGTGGTGTCTCCTGAGACCGGGTTTTTTCACGGTGTGTTCAGGGGGCAGGCAGCTAGCGGATCAAGGAGAGATGACTACCATTTGAGACTAAAATGATATCGTGCTGAAACCATGCACCTTTAATCAGCCAGAGATTATGAAAATATGTTATACCCAGTGGCGGGCCGCGTATTTTACACCTGGGCCTTCAGTACTATCCTACAGCAATTAAACCACCTTTGAATGAACTCACCATGACACTCAAAAATGCCGATGGGTGGCAAGGCCAGCTAGAAGGCTCTGTCCTGTCAATGAATACGCCCGACAAGGCAAACTCGAAATTTGACTGGCTAAAGAACATGACAATCAACAACATCGTCCCTATTTGCTTAAACAGCAGAGGGATTCACTGTAAATTCTGAAGGCCTCAGAGTAGATTGTTTTCCCTGGAGACAGCACAGGGGGAAATCTGATTGGATAAACCGATGGAGAGAGTAGCAATGAAATTACAGTAATTACAGGGAATGGATTTTGTAAAATACATATGAAATTAATAATATAAAGGCTATTTATTTTTGAAATTTAGAATTTATATATATATATATATATATATATATATATATATAAATTGGCCTATACTGTATATATATTTGGCCTGTACTGTACTATATATATATATATATATATATATATATATACAGTACAGGCCATTCATTCAATGCGTTTTCTTTATTTTCATGACTAGCATCAAGCATCAAAACTATGAATGAACACATATGGAATTATGTACTTAACAAAAAAGTGTGAAATAACTGAAAACATGTCTTATATTTTAGATTCCTCAAAGTAGCCACAGTTTGCTTTTTTGATAGCGCCCAAACCCTTGGTGTTCTCTCAATGAGCTTCATGAGGTAGTCACCTGAAATGGTTTTACCTTCACAGGTGTGCCTTGTCAGGATTAATTAGTGGAAGTTTTTCCCTTATTAATGGGGTTGGGACCATCAGTTGTGTTGTGCAGAAGTCAGGTTGATACACAGCCGACAGCCCTATTGGACAACTGTTAGAATTCATATTATGGCAAGAACCAATCAGCTAAGTAAAGAGAAACGAGTGGCCATCATTACTTTAACAAATGAAGGTCAGTCAGTCCGGAAAATTGCGAAAACTTTGAATGTGTCCCCAAGTGCAGTTGCAAAAACCATCAAGCGCGCAACGAAACTGGCTCACAGGAGGACCACCTCAGGAAAGGAAGACCAAGAGTCACCTCTGCTGCTGAGGAGAAGTTCATCCGAGTCACCAGCCTCAGAAATCACAAGTTAACAGCAGCTCAGATTAGAGACCAGATGAATGCCACACAGAGTTCTAGCAGCAGACACATCTCTAGAACAACTGTTAAGAGGAGACTGAATCAGGTCTTCATGGTCCAGTAGCTGCTAGGAAACCACTGCTAAGGAGAGGCAACAAGCAGAAGAGATTTGTTTGGGCCAAGAAACACAAGGAATGGACATTAGACCAGTGGAAATCTGTGCTTTGGTCTGATGAGTCCAAATTTGAAATCTTTGGTTCCAACCACCGCAGAAAAGGTGAACGGATGGATTCTACATGCCTGGTTCCCACCGTGAAGCATGGAGGAGGAGGTGTGATGGTGTGGGGGTGCTTTGCTGGTGACCCTGTTGGGGATTTATTCAAAATTGAAGGCATACTGAACCAGCATGGCTACCACAGCATCCTGCAGCGACATGCCATCCGGTTTCATCATTTATTTTTCAACAGGACAATGACCCCAAACACACCTCCAGGCTGTGTAAGGGCTATTTGACCAAGAAGGAGAGTGATGGAGTGCTGCGCAAGATGACCTGGCCTCCACAGTCACCGGACCTGAACCCAATCGAGATGGTTTGGGGTGAGCTGGACCTCAGAGTGAAGGCAAAAGGGCCAACAAGTGCTAACATCTCTGGGAACTCCTTCAAGACTGTTGGAAAACCATTTCAGGTGACTACCTCTGGAAGCTCATCAAGAGAATGCCAAGAGTGTGCAAAGCAGTAATCAGAGCAAAGGGTGGCTAGTTTGAAGAAACAAGAATATAAGACATGTTTTCAGTTATTTCACACTTTTTTGTTAAGTACATAATTCCATATGTGTTCATTCATAGTTTTGATGCCTTCAGTGAGAATATACAATCTAAAATCTTGAATGCAAACTCATCTTCTTTGAAGTTGTTAGTTTCAGTCGTTACGATATGTCTCTGATTCAGGTTTCCGAACATGTCTCTGAAGTTAGTCTTATACAGTTGGTTTGTCTTCCTTTAACAACTGTAGAATAAAACTCTGGAACATGTTTCTTTAAAAGGCACATCACACAAAATGCCTGCTTCTACTGACTCCTAAACCCTTCAGTCACACGGAAACATGGCGTTCCTCCAACCGTCTCGACCTGCTCTCTGTGTAAAGTGTCCTGGGATCACTCCTGTTGGGATGGGACACCATCAATTAAAATGAATTGAAAAGATTTTCAAGAGTTGTGAGAGGCAGCGAGTCAATTTACATAAAGTTACAAGCAATGTGTGTTCAGTCTGTATTGTGTTACTAAATATATATAGTTGTGTCCTGTGTCCAGTCTCTGCTGCATGTCTCTCTATATGTCCAGTCTCTGCTGCGTGTCTCTCTATATGTCCAGTCTCTGCTGCATGTCTCTCTATATGTCCAGTCTCTGCTGCGTGTCTCTCTATATGTCCAGTCTCTGCTGCGTGTCTCTCTATATGTCCAGTCTCTGCTACATGTGTCTCTATATGTCCAGTCTCTGCTGCATTTCTCTATATGTCCAGTCTCTGCTGCGTGTTTCTCTATATGTCCAGTCTCTGCTGCGTGTCTCTATATGTCCAGTCTGCTACATGTCTCTCTATATGTGTCTCTCTATATGTCCAGTCTCTGCTACATGTCTCTATATGTCCAGTCTCTGCTGCATGTCTCTCTATGTCCAGTCTCAGTGTCTCTATATGTCCAGTCTCTGTCGTGTCTCTATATGTCCAGTCTCTGCTGCATGTCTCTCTATATGTCCAGTCTCTGCTCGTGTCTCTCTATATGTCCAGTCTCTGCTGCGTGTCTCTATATGTCCAGTCTCTGCTGCGTGTCTCTCTATATGTCCAGTCTCTGCTGCGTGTCTCTCTATATGTCCAGTCTCTGCTGCGTGTCTCTCTATATGTCCAGTCTCTGCTGCGTGTCTCTATATGTCCAGTCTCTGCTGCGTGTCTCTATATGTCCAGTCTCTGCTGCGTGTCTCTCTATATGTGTCCAGTCTCTATATGTCCAGTCTCTGCTGCGTGTCTCTCTATATGTCCAGTCTCTGCTGCGTGTCTCTCTATATGTCCAGTCTCTGCTGCGTGTCTCTCTATATGTCCAGTCTCTGCTGCGTGTCTCTCTATATGTCCAGTCTCTGCTGCGTGTCTCTCTATATGTCCAGTCTCTCTGCTATATGTCCAGTCTCTGCTGCATGTCTCTATATGTCCAGTCTCTGCTGCATGTCTCTCTATATGTCCAGTCTCTGCTGCATGTCTCTCTATATGTCCAGTCTCTGCTGCGTGTCTCTCTATATGTCCAGTCTCTGCTGCATGTCTCTCTATATGTCCAGTCTCTGCTACATGTCTCTCTATATGTCCAGTCTCTGCTACATGTCTCTCTATATGTCCAGTCTCTGCTGCATGTCTCTATATGTCCAGTCTCTGCTGCATGTCTCTCTATATGTCCAGTCTCTGCTGCATGTCTCTCTATATGTCCAGTCTCTCTACATGTCTCTATATGTCCAGTCTCTCTGCGTGTGTCTCTATATGTCCAGTCTCTGCTACATGTCTCTCTATATGTCCAGTCTCTGCTGCATGTCTCTCTATATGTCCAGTCTCTGCTACATGTCTCTCTATATGTCCAGTCTCTGCTGCATGTCTCTCTATATGTCCAGTCTCTGCTGCATGTTTCTCTATATGTCCAGTCTCTGCTACATGTCTCTCTATATGTCCAGTCTCTGCTACATGTCTCTCTATATGTCCAGTCTCTGCTGCGTGTCTCTCTATATGTCCAGTCTCTGCTGCATGTCTCTCTATATGTCCAGTCTCTGCTGCATGTCTCTCTATATGTCCAGTCTCTGCTGCATGTCTCTCTATATGTCCAGTCTCTGCTGCATGTCTCTCTATATGTCCAGTCTCTGCTGCCCTCTGCTGGAGGTTGTTTGAAACATCTTATTTGCAGCAGGAAAGAACTGACAAACACTCGACATCTTCAAAACCTTTTAATGCAACACGGATCTTGTTTGTTTGTTTGTTTCTTTTTTTGTTTCTTTGTTTGTAAAGCGTCTTTGAGTTCCATGTAAAGCGCTATATAAAACTTATGTATTATTATTATTATTATTATTATTATTAAAATGATTAAAGTAAAAAACTAATTCATGTCATCACCTAGAATATTAATTAAACATATTTTTTTAAATTATAAATCATTAATGTGTCACGTTATGGAGATAAAAATCTAACTGAAAGTCAACAGCATGGTCTGTTTTCTGAAAAGAAGCTTAGATAATCAGATTGTTTGTGAGTTAAGGGAATCTTAAATTTAAATTTTCCAACCTGAGATAGAGAAATTATCAACTCTTTTATATGGAATACACCATCTATTTCTTTGATTATTGATTATACAGTTTAATAATAAACAGATGGAGCAGTGTGACGTCATGTCCTGTTGTTGAGTCTTGTCAGAAATAGCTCAGTGTGTAATCTGCTCTACCTGAATACAAATACAGCTTCAGATTAACAGCAGCTCAGAGTGAACAGATTCACATTTTAACAGACTCTACACCCTGAATATATCATAGAAATACATGACATATATATTCTGATCCTGAGCCTAAACACCAAACACTAGCCATGCTCTCTGAAAACGGTTTATTAAAGGGAATTAACACAAACTGAAACTGTCCAATCAGTTGGCTCAGTGTCGTCCCGTTAAGCCCCGCCCGTCGTCACACACACACACACACACACACACGCACACCCACACACACACACACACACACACACCTCCCCTGCTGTCAGTCTGTAATCCTCTCTCTCTCTCTCTCTCTCTCTCTCTCTCTCTCTCTCTCTCTGCGGTCATCATGGCGGAAATCAAAACGGGAATTTTCGCTAAAAACGTCCAGAAAAGACTTAACCGCGCGCAGGAGAAGGTAAGATATATAAAGGGAGGATGGGGGGAAGATGGGGGGATAATGTTGGAGGGATGGAGGCGAAGGTGAAGGGGACAGATGGAGCAGAATGAGGTGTAGTGTGTGTGTGTGTGTGTGTGTGTGTGTGTGTGTGTGTGTGTGTGTGTGTGTGTGTGTGTGTGTGTGTGTGTGTGTGTCGGGCTGCGGCCTCTGCAGCTTCTCCTCCTCGCATCATTCTGTCTGTTAAATATGATCACAGTTTTATTTCCGGTTTTATTGCTTATTAATGTTTATTAGTTTATTTGGACGATCAGAGATACACAGCTGATCTGCATTGAGACGCTGACGTCATCATGTTTGCTCAAAGAAACGTTTAAATCATCAGAAAAGGATCCCATTGGCTGATAAACGGATGAAAAACACCCCGCGATGACGTCACGTGCGCGGTGAAACGTGTCGGTGTGTTTAATAAATAAACTAAAGGGAGAGGAGGTGTTGTCCTGCTGGGGGGTCGACGTCGATGTCAGTGTCAGTCTGAGAACGTGCAGAGTTTAGCTGTTAGACTGTTTTTCTTCATTCTGATTGGACAGAGAGGACTGTCCGTGGTGCTGAAACCATTAAGATCATGGAGACATTTGTCCAATCAGGATAGAGAGTTTTCTTCCAGCTGACAGTAAAGTCTTTCTCTTGGTTCAAATCATTCAGATCTGAAAAGGCGGTGTCAACAATGAGGCCCGAGGGCCAGAACTGACCACCAAAGGAGCTGACGCGACACGTTAGCGCTAGCCTCTGTGTTTACAGGCTGATACGTTAGCTTACACCGCTGTGTTTACAGGCTGATACGTTAGCTTACGCCGCTGTGTTTACAGGCTGATACGTTAGCTTACACCGCTGTGTTTACAGGCTGATACGTTAGCTTACGCCGCTGTGTTTACAGGCTGATACGTTAGCTTACGCCGCTGTGTTTACAGGCTGATACGTTAGCGTATGCTGCTGTGTTTTTACAGGCTGATACGTTAGCGTATGCTGCTGTGTTTTTACAAGCTGATACGTTAGCATACGCTGCTGTGTTTTTACAGGCTGATACGTTAGCCTATGCTGCTGTGTTTTTACAGGCTGATACGTTAGCCTATGCTGCTGTGTTTACAGGCTGATACGTTAGCCTATGCTGCTGTGTTTTTACAGGCTGATATGTTAGCGTACGCTGCTGTGTTTACAGGCTGATACGTTAGCGTATGCTGCTGTGTTTTTACAGGCTGATACGTTAGCATACGCTGCTGTGTTTACAGGCTGATACGTTAGCCTATGCTGCTGTGTTTTTACAGGCTGATACGTTAGCCTATGCTGCTGTGTTTACAGGCTGATACGTTAGCGTATGCTGCTGTGTTTTTACAGGCTGATACGTTAGCGTATGCTGCTGTGTTTACAGGCTGATACGTTAGCGTATGCTGCTGTGTTTTTACAGGCTGATACGTTAGCCTATGCTGCTGTGTTTTTACAGGCTGATACGTTAGCCTATGCTGCTGTGTTTACAGGCTGATACGTTAGCGTATGCTGCTGTGTTTACAGGCTGATACGTTAGCGTATGCTGCTGTGTTTACAGGCTGATACGTTAGCGTATGCTGCTGTGTTTACAGGCTGATACGTTAGCGTATGCTGCTGTGTTTACAGGCTGATACGTTAGCGTATGCTGCTGCGTTTACAGGCTGTCTGACCAGAAACACATTTCTAATTGCTCTGTATGTCTGCCACATATTGCAGAATTGACAGTAAAGTTGACTTTACTTGATGTACTTGTTCCCTCTTGTCGTACTTGTTCCCTCTACACTGAAAGAAAGGGACATACCGTATCTTAAATATAACCAGGTTTTACTGCGACAAAACCGTCCCATCTGAGATTAAAGGTCTTGTGACATGGTGCTCTTTGATGCTTTTATATAGACCTTAGTGGTCCCCTAATACTGTACCTGAAGTCTCTTTTATATAGACCTTAGTGGTCCCTAATACTGTATCTGAAGTCTCTTTTATACAGACCTTAGTGGTCACCTAATACTGTATCTGAGGTCTCTTTTATATAGACCTTAGTGGTCCCCTAATACTGTACCTGAAGTCTCTTTTATATAGACCTTAGTGGTCCCTAATACTGTATCTGAAGTCTCTTTTATACAGACCTTAGTGGTCACCTAATACTGTATCTGAAGTCTCTTTTATATAGGCCTTAGTGGTCCCCTAATACTGTACCTGAAGTCTCTTTTATATAGACCTTAGTGGTCCCTAATATTGTATCTGAAGTCTCTTTTATACAGACCTTAGTGGTCCCCTAATACTGTATCTGAAGTCTCTTTTATACAGACCTTAGTGGTCCCCTAATACTGTATCTGAAGTCTCTTTTATATAGACCTTAGTGTTCCCCTAATACTGTACCTGAAGTCTCTTTTATATAGACCTTAGTGGTCCCCTAATACTGTATCTGAAGTCTCTTTTATACAGACCTTAGTGGTCCCCTAATACTGTATCTGAAGTCTCTTTTATATAGACCTTAGTGTTCCCCTAAGACTGTATCTGAAGTCTCTTTTATATAGACCTTAGTGGTCCCCTAAGACTGTATCTGAAGTCTCTTTTATATAGACCTTAGTGGTCCCCTAATACTGTATCTGAAGTCTCTTTTATACAGACCTTAGTGGTCCCCTAATACTGTATCTGAAGTCTCTTTATATAGACCTTAGTGGTCCCCTAATACTGTATCTGAAGTCTCTTTATATAGACCTTAGTGGTCCTCTAATACTGTATCTGAAGTCTCTTTTATATAGACCTTAGTGGTCCCCTAATACTGTATCTGAAGTCTCTTTTATATAGACCTTAGTGGTCCCCTAATACTGTATCTGAAGTCTCTTTTATATAGACCTTAGTGGTCCTCTAATACTGTATCTGAAGTCTCTTTATATAGACCTTAGTGGTCCTCTTTTATATAGACCTTAGTGGTCCTCTAATACTGTATCTGAAGTCTCTTTTATATAGACCTTAGTGGTCCTCTAATACTGTATCTGAAGTCTCTTTTATATAGACCTTAGTGGTCCTCTAATACTGTATCTGAAGTCTCTTTTATATAGACCTTAGTGGTCCCCTAATACTGTATCTGAAGTCTCTTTATATAGACCTTAGTGGTCCTCTAATACTGTATCTGAAGTCTCTTTTATATAGACCTTAGTGGTCCTCTAATACTGTATCTGAAGTCTCTTTTATATAGACCTTAGTGGTCCTCTAATACTGTATCTGAAGTCTCTTTTATATAGACCCATCTGAGATTAATATTTGGTCGAGGAACTGAAACAGCTGATCCAGAAATACGACCCCAACGCTGGCTTTATTAAATATTTAACACATAGCAGCAGAGCTAACGTGAGCCGAGCAGCTTCTCTTCTCAGAGTTCAACACTTTGCTGTTTCTGAGTTCCGTTCTTCATGCTGAAAACATCTCATTGTTTTTGTCCTTTCTGTCTGTGCTAACAGATTAAAACCATGAAGCTGCTCTCAGCTCTCTTAATACAGTAGACTGCTTTCTTTATAGTTTTACATCAACAAAAACATTCTTAACACACATGTTGGTGATGTTTAGGAGGAACTGAGGAAGTTATCTGAATCCCTGACAACATGTGAAACAATAACTCTGGCGTGGTTTGGGTCTCAGCTAACTGAAATGTAATAAGACACATAATGTTGTGATTCTCAGGTGCTGCAGAAACTGGGAAAAGCAGACGAGACCAAAGATGAACAGTTTGAACAAGTGGTCGTCAACTTCAGGAGACAGGAGGTAAGAGAATGATCAAACATCAGGCTTTACCCTGGAAATATACCACTAGTCCTTCATAAATACCAGTTCATGGGTGGGAAAGGCACATGTATCACTTTAACATCTGGTCTTTTGGGTTTTAGCTTTTCTAATTCATCAGTTTGAGAAATACAAGACACAACAAACGCTCAAGCTGATGAATGTCTTTAGACCTACAGCTTTTTAAAGTTACGACACATTAAACTGTGGCACTGTGATGATGGTTCTAAATAAAACTTTATTAGTTATTAGTTATTACAGTCCATGCTGACCCACTGACCTGAGAAAAAGGTTTGGCTTCAGGTTTATGTTATACAGCAGAGTTCATTATTATTCTTATATGCTTAGTTGTATACGCACACAAGTCAGTCTTTCCCTCTCCCAGTGTTCTGTTTCACGCTGCGCGAAGAGTAATATCTGCACGTTTGAAATGAACTAATTTGCTCATGAGCATGTTTTATCGCCCTCGGGAGATATGACATAATCCTGACGGCTCAGAGAGAAGCTCCTGCTGCTGTAAATGTTTGTGATGAATCACTTTGTGACTCTGTTCTGTAAGAGGAGCTATATTCTTTTTTATTCTATTTTATATAACTTATTATTCATGTGTCCACACCAAGATCGATAACTATAACCATAACTATAACTTTAACGATGTGAGCATCCACACTGCTGAACGGTAAACGTTCTGCAAAACAGCGACATCAAGCACGCACTGCACGCTCCAACTGATTATAATAATAATGGCTGTAGTAATATCCTACAGATTTGTGGAATCGGGTACATTTTATGAACCAATAAAGTCTGACCGGGGGGGGCGGGGTCAGATCATCAGGGCTTTCTGTGACATGAGAAATACTTTTTAAAGTACTGGGGTCTCATTTCTAAACGTGGCGTACGCACAAAACGGGGCTGAAAACATGCGTACGCCACTTCCCACGCAAAGGTTGTGATTTATAAAAAACAAACTTGACGGGAGAATGTTTGGTCCTCCACGCAAACTCTGACCCATGTGTACGCACATTTTGGAGACAAAATAGGAATTAGTGACGCAGATGGTGAGGTGGTGAACTGAAGTCAGACTGCAGAAAGTTCATGTGAGAATAACAATTAGGCTACTCTTAATATGTTTAAGTATTAATGCTTCACACACATTTCTTCACACCATATGAAGATTAAATCCAGCAGTGTTATTTGCGCTTGTACTGAGTGATAATTGTTCCATAAACACCTCAAATTCAAATTTAAATAAAAACTTGTTCTTAATATTCAATCGGCGCTGTCTCACCATCCCATTGTCCGCTACGGAATACCACTAGTTGTTGCTGTGATTTTAGCAAGGTGTTAATCACAAATTGTTGTAGACTAAACATATAAATACTGCGGTGACCCCGTGTGTAATGCTGCATGATGGCCCTGCTGGCCCTGCAGGAGGACTAACTCCTGATGGAAGAATCAGGAGAGAAAGAGACTTCAGGGACCATGACGATGACTGGCTCATATGCCAATTTAAATTCCCTAATGTAGCTGTAATATAAATATAGCTGTAATAGTAATGTAGCTGTAATAGTAATATAGCTGTAATAGTAATATAGCTGTAATAGTGATATAGCTGTAATAGTAATATAGCCATAATAGTAATATAGCTGTAATAGTGATATAGCTGTAATAGTAATATAGCTGTAATAGTAATGTAGCTGTAATATAAATATAGCTGTAATAGTAATGTAGCTGTAATAGTAATATAGCTGTAATAGTGATATAGCTGTAATAGTAATATAGCTGTAATAGTGATATAGCTGTAATAGTGATATAGCTGTAATAGTAATATAGCTGTAATAGTGATATAGCTGTAATAGTAATGTAGCTGTAATAGTAATATAGCTGTAATAGTAATGTAGCTGTAATAGTAATATAGCTGTAATAGTGATATAGCTGTAATAGTAATATAGCTGTAATAGTGATATAGCTGTAATAGTGATATAGCTGTAATAGTAATATAGCTGTAATAGTAATATAGCTGTAATAGTGATATAGCTGTAATAGTGATATAGCTGTAATAGTAATATAGCTGTAATAGTAATATTGCTGTAATAGTGATATAGCTGTAATAGTGATATAGCTGTAATAGTAATAAAGCTGTAATAGTGATATAGCTGTAATAGTAATAAAGCTGTAATAGTGATATAGCTGTAATAGTGATATATCTGTAATAGTAATGTAGCTGTAATAGTGATATAGCTGTAATAGTAATATAGCTGTAATAGTGATATAGCTGTAATAGTAATGTAGCTGTAATAGTAATATAGCTTTAAAAGTGATATAGCTGTAATAGTAATATAGCTGTAATAGTGATATAGCTGTAATAGTAATATAGCTGTAATAGTAATATAGCTGTAATAGTAATATAGCTGTAATAGTGATATAGCTGTAATAGTAATATAGCTGTAATAGTAATATAGCTGTAATAGTAATATAGCTGTAATAGTGATATAGCTGTAATAGTAATATAGCTGTAATAGTAATATAGCTGTAATAGTGATATAGCTGTAATAGTAATATAGCTGTAATAGTGATATAGCTGTAATAGTAATATAGCTGTAATAGTGATATAGCTGTAATAGTGATATAGCTGTAATAGTAATATAGCTGTAATAGTAATATAGCTGTAATAGTGATATAGCTGTAATAGTAATATAGCTGTAATAGTGATATAGCTGTAATAGTAATATAGCTGTAATAGTAATGTAGCTGTAATAGTAATGTAGCTGTAATAGTAATGTAGCTGTAATAGTGATATAGCTGTAATAGTAATGTAGCTGTAATAGTGATATAGCTGTAATAGTGATATAGCTGTAATAGTAATATAGCTGTAATAGTAATATAGCTGTAATAGTGATATAGCTGTAATAGTAATATAGCTGTAATAGTAATATAGCTGTAATAGTAATATAGCTGTGCTCTTGGATCTATGTACTGATTTGGGTCCAGTAGAGAGGGCAACGCGCCGGAACCGGGCCATCCCGGTCCAAATACAGGTCCTAACCACTCTGGGTGAAACCGGCTGTTTCCAGAGGGAAATGTCAGACAGCTAAGTGTTTTTTTAAATAAATATTATATATAATCTTCAACTTCATCACTAAGGCTTGTTTGGATATAATATATAGTTCTGTTAAATCTTATTATATACGTCTGGTATATCGAAGCTGTCCCCGAGTGCCGTAATGCTGCTGATTTGGAAGATTTTATTAATAAAGGTAGTCTATGGATCCGGTGTCCATACGCTGTGCGACAACAGGCCGAAATTATAATTCAATTGGCAGCAATTCCCGAGCATCTGAGAGTTGTTTTGTTTGTTTGTTTTCTCCGCCAGTCGTCATGATTCGGCATGTTTCGGTGTAACGAAAGAACAGCTGCCAGGGTCATTAACATACTGGTCAGCATTCACCAGGTGCTTTACATCGACTATTTATGGTTAAAAATGGGCGTGTACAGGGCGGGATAAGAGGCTGATCCACGTACGCACACTTGTAGTCAATCTGTGATTTATAAAGGGAACATTGCTTACAGGTGTGCGTACACACGGTTTTGGGCACACGTACACTTATAGTAAGGATCCTACGCACAGTTTTATAAATGAGACCCCTGATGTTTAGAAATACACAGAGCTAAAGGATCGGAGCCCCACCGAGGGGAAAAGTCACACCACTAACCACCTTGTCTGCCATGTCATGATGTAAATACAGATGGATTCTGATTGGCTGTCAGTGTCTCTCTCTGCTGTGTCATGATGTAAATACAGATGGATTCTTATTGGCTGTCAGTGTCTCTCTCTGCTGTGTCATGATGTAAATACAGAAGGATTCTGATTGGCTGTCAGTGTCTCTCTCTGCTGTGTCATGGTGTAAATACAGATGGATTCTTATTGGCTGTCAGTGTCTCTCTCTGCTGTGTCATGATGTAAATACAGATGGATTCTGATTGGCTGTCAGTGTTTCTATGGTTCATCAAATCTGTCTGAAAGTGATCCCAATGATATCGTTCTCCGCTGTCGTCGTTATAGTTACAGCTGGAGTTAGAATGATTTTTAAAGATTATTTTTTGGGTGCTTTTCCCTTTATTGTATAGTGACAGTGGATAGACCTCAAAGGGGGAGAGAGATAGGGGATGACACGCAGCAAAGGGCAGCAGGTCGGATTCAAACCCGCGCCGCTGAAGGACTCATGCTCTTACTGGGTGAGCTAGAGGCCGCCCCAAGAGTTAGAGCGATTTCTAAAACTATATATTTATAGTTATCTTTATAGTTCTGGTTGTTGGAGTGGACGGCCCTTAACAGAAGGAGCGCCAGAGAGATGAGTTTGAGTTTAGTTTATTTATGAAAGGGGAAAGCGCAAATTAATAAAACACATGATTTCCCATGGGTTAAAAACGCCAGAATTAGCCAAAAAGCTATTTTTCATCTGTAGTCCCCTGCCTTCGATGTTAAAAAAAAAAAAAAAAAAACAGTTAAAATATTGTTATGTGTTTGTTTGTTTTGTCAGTCTGAAGGCGCTCGGCTGCAGAGGGAGATGAAGGCCTACATGGCTGCCATTAAAGGTGACAAACAGTCTCATATGAACACTTTCACTTATGTCATAATCACATATGTCAGCAACCTTACTGTCAAGGAGACATTTTTAGCCTAACAAGTTAATCTGGAGCTACAAAACATATTATAATCAGATCCAAACAGCAGTTTGGTGTTTACTGATTTGATCCAGTTCTTAAAATAACATTTTCTCTGCTCTCTGCACCAGATCTTGAATCACTCTTTTTCTTTGTAGATGCACATTTTAGTGGATTCAAATGCTATGAAGTGTAAATGGAGAAGGTTAGAGCCATTTTAGGCCTTCAACAATAATTAGTTCAATTTAAAATGTTTAAATGTTAATAACCATTTTGTTAAAGCCTCGGGGAGTTAAAGGGTTAAAGGGTGGGGGGGAGCCTTTTACATGTAAACATTATAATAGTAAATTACAATGTTTTTCTGTGCAGGGATGCAGCAGGCCTCCATCAACCTGACTCAGTCTCTGCACGAAGTCTACGAACCCGACTGGCACGGGAAAGATGATGTCATGGTCATTGGGAAGGTCAGTCATAAAATCAGTCAAAACACATAAAACACACACACACACACACACACACACACACACACACACAAGATCCACTAGGGCTGGGCAATATATTGATATTATATAGATATCGTGATGTATGACTAAATATCGTCTTAGATTTTGGATATTGTAACATCGTGATATGACATAAGTGTCTTTTCCTGGTTTTAGAGGCTGGATTACAGTAAACAGATGTACTTTTCTGAACTTACCAGACTGTTCTAGCTGTTCTATTATTGGCCTTTCCCCATGTAGACATTATGTCCACATTACTGATGATTATTTATCTAAAATCTAAGTGTGAAGATATTTTGTTAAAGCACCAATAGTCAACCCTAGAATATCGCCGCAATATCGATATCGAGGTATTTGATCAAGAATATTGTGATATCGGATTTTTTCCATATCACCTACGACACACACACACACACACACAAATTACTAGACAGATACACACACACACACACACACACACACAAATTACAGACAGATACACACACACACACACACACACACACAGACATAGAAAGATACACACACACACACACACACACACACACACACACACACACAGACATAGAAAGATACACACACACACACACAAAGACACACACAGACACACACACAAAGACACACACACACACACACACACACACACACACACACACACACACACAGAAAGATACACACACACACACACACACACACACACAGACACACATAGACACACACACACAAAGACACACACAGACAAATACACACACACACAGACACACACACACACACACAGATGTCCAGAGGGGTTAGGGAGGTCTGTTGAGTCTAAAGCCAGGAGTTTCTGTGTCTCTCTTTAAACCGATAAGATCCATGGATAAATGAAGGGACCTTATAATAGTGTTGGTACCAGTCCCTCGTTTGTTCTCTGAGAGCTTTCAGTGGAGCGTTGGAGCACCATGGAGACGACCATGGAGACGACCATGGAGACGACCATGGAGACGACCATGGAGATGACCATGGAGACGAGCCGGTGATTGCCGCTGTTTCCTCACTGTGTGGCCTAGAGGGCTAGGGTTAGGGTGAGGTGTGTTAGGTGAGAGCTTTCAGTGGAGCGTTGGAGCACCATGGAGACGAGCCGGTGATCAGCGCTGCTTCCTCACCTTCCTGGGGGCACTTTCAGTGGGCCTGGAGCACCATGGAGGGCTAGGGTTCACCGGGGCCTGAGGGTGGGTTAGGGTGAGAGCTTTCAGTGGAGCGTTGGAGCACCATGGAGACGAGCCGGTGATCAGCGCTGCTTCCTCACCGTGTGGCCCAGAGAACAGAAACACTGGAGACATCCGGCGGCCGAGCCGGCTACATCTTCTTTACTGCTCCGCTAACTTGAATGGGAATTAAATGATTTAATTGTGCGGCTCTTCTAGACTTCTTAAATGTTATCGGAGCGAATGGATCAAATTCTGACAGTAAAGTGAGTTATTTTTGGGGTGTTGTGGCGCCAGAAGAGATGTCTCCACTGATTTACAGACGTCTCCTTCTCTGTGTAAGTCTGAGGGGAAAAGTCTTTTTGTTCCAGAGGGCATCACGTGACGGACCGGGAGTTGTAGTTCCACTGTTTGTTTGGATGCTAGGTTCCTATGGTTGCACTTCCTGGGGACCTGGGCGACATCGCCATGGTAACTTATGCGGCAGAGTTTTCCTGGTCCGGACCAGTTTATGTTCTGAGTTTCAGCTTGAAAATGACTTAAAAGCTTTTTTTCACTTACAAACTCCTGTGGAAACAGCATTGCTCTACAGTTACTATTCGATCTCTGAGCGATACACAGACTCTCATTCTGAATATGTTTGTAGTGTTCTCTGGAGATTTTCCCATGCTGGCTCTAAAACTATAATAATTAATTCAATTTTATTTATAGTATCAAATCATAACAAGAGTTATCTCGAGACACTTTACAGATAGAGTAGGTCTAGACCACACTCTATAATTTACAAAGCCCCAACAATTCCAGCAATTCCAGTAATTCCCTCAAGAGCAAGCAGTGCGACAGTGGCGAGGAAAAACTCCCTCTTGGGAAGAAACCTCGGACAGACCCAGGCTCTTGGTAGGCGGTGTCTGACGGGCCGGTGGGGGGTGTGATGAACAGTGGTGATAATAGTCACATTAATAATGGAACAGTGACTTCAAATGGTAGTCGTAGTAGTTCATGTCATATCAGGGCACTGCAGGGCATTACAGGATGTAGCGTGGCCCAGCAGAGCATGGATGGACGTAGCAGGAAGCAGCAGGGTTCAGCAGGAAGCAGCAGGGTTCAACAGGAAGCAGCAGGGTTCAGCAGGAAGCAACAGAGTTCAGCAGGATGCAGCAGGGTTCAGCAGGAAGCTGCAGGGTTCAGCAGGAAGCAGCGGGGTTCAGCAGGAAGCAGCGGGGTTCAGCAGGAAGCAGCATGACATTGCAGGGCACCGCTGAGCTCAGCAGGGAGTGCAGCAGGACCACGGCGACAGCTGGAACCAGGATCTTGGTGCCAACGTTCTCCAAGGAAATACGCTGGGGGAAAAAACATAAGGACTCCGTGGAGTAAACTCCCCAGAAGCTAGGATTAGTAACAAGCATTTCTGGGACGAGATACACACAAATAGTAAAAGTAATAGAAAGGGAGAGGAGAGAGCAGCTCAGTGTGTCAGAGGAAGGAAGGAAGTCCCCCGGCAGTCTAGAACTATAACAGCGTAACTAAGAGAGACAGGTCGTAATAGTTTATCAACAAGTATGATCTTTGCTTTCCACTTTGGCAGGGAAGTAGATATGCTGATCCCTGGATACCTCGATCGTACAGAACATTTTCGATGTGTTTCCATGACAACATGAGTTTTTGTGTATTTCCTACAGGACTGTGATGCAATGTGGGAAGACTTCCATAACAAACTGGTGGACTCGACGCTGCTGAACCTGGACGAGTACCTGCTGCAGTTCCCAGACCTCAAAGTAACAAACAGTTTGTCTTCTGATCAGACGATCTTTTACAAGCTTGATTGATCGTCTACAAACTGAAACTTTGTCACATTTCAGACTCGTGTGGCCAAAAGAAGTCGGAAACTCATCGACTACGACAGCGCTCGCCATCACATGGAAACTCTGCAGGTGGCAGGGATGAAGAATGACCGTAAGGTCTTGAAGGTGAGTCAGTTAAAGGTCCAGATGTTAGCTGCCACCTGTTTAGCTGCTGTCCATCTTGTTAAACTCACCTGTTTCTTTTTGAAGGCAGAAGAAGAGTTGAAAAAAGCTCAGAAAGTGTTTGATGAATTGAACGTCGGCCTGCAGGATGAACTGCCGTCTCTGTGGGACAGGTGAGTCAGATCTCATACACACCTGTCTGACAGCACCATGTCACTCTGATTCTGTGGGACAGGTGAGTCAGATCTCATACACACCTGTCTGACAGCACCATGTCACTCTGATTCTGTGGGACAGGTGAGTCAGATCTCATACACACCTGTCTGACAGCACCATGTCACTCTGATTCTGTGGGACAGGTGAGTCAGATCTCATACACACCTGTCTGACAGCACCATGACACTCTGACTCTGTACCAACAATCACCAACAATCACCAACAATCTCCAACAATCTCCAACAATCAGTAACAATCAGTAACAATCAGCAACAATCTCCAACAATCTCCAACAATCACCAACAATCACCAACAATCTCCAACAATCACCAACAATCACCAACAATCTCCAACAATCACCAACAATCTCCAACAATCTCCAACAATCACCAACAATCTCCAACAATCTCCAACAATCACCAACAATCACCAACAATCTCCAACAATCTCCAACAATCTCCAACAATCTCCAACAATCACCAACTCTAACTCTGTTTCTTTCTGCTCTGCAGCCGGGTCGGCTTCTACATCAGCACTTATAAGAGCATAACCAAACTGGAGACCAAGTTTCACCGCGAGATCTCTCTGGTGAGGAGGAGGGGGGCTGGGGGCTGTTGTTAAATATACAGTATCTGAAAGCACTCGAACAACCATAAATTAATGCACAACAACACCGATGGATTGATGGTTAAAGTTATTATTATTTCACAATAACAAGAGAAAGATGAACAGAAGTCAGGAAGAGAAAGTCTCCCTGACCAGGGAGGCAGGAAATGCATCAAATATAGTTTCCTCAGAACAAAACAGTGCTTGTCTTAGTAAATGTAGCATATGATAATATAACATGGCCATGTGTATATCATCTAACAACTCAATATAGAATATACATTATGTAGCTGTCTGCTGTTTACAGAGCACTATCAGTAATGGCACTTAAATCAATGATAAAACAATGTTTCATGCAGAATAATTTTTATAGGGCTCATTTTACATTTGATTGATTCCCTACTTTGTTTTTACAAAATGGAACAAATAGATGAACCAAGTAAACAGTTTTAGAGTGTTCAGTCTGAGCCATCACAGACATCAGCTGACCAATCGGGTTAGGGCACTTTGGGACATTGTGTTTCTGTGGATGGTGTAAAGTGTGAAGCTCACATTTCATTCAAAGGTGACCTGGTCTGGAGCTCCACTTGTATTTCCCTCTAACTCTCTAACACTTCAGGTCTGCAGACAGCTCTACGAAGTGATGACCAAACTGGCTGAGCAGCACTCGGACAAAATGTTCACCATCCAAGGAGCTCCGAGGTCAGTGCACGTTTTTACTCTGGGAATCGGTTTCACTTACAACATTTACATCCTTTTTCAAAATATTGTTTTTTATTTCATGAAATCATTGAAGTCACTATGTGGAGTCTGTCTTCAGAGATAATGTGAAGTTATGGTAGTGATATCAAACATTCTTGTTTTGCCACTTAGAAACATATACAATCACTATCTACTAAGTAATGTAGATAAGATGTTGTAAGTTTTAAAACTACTTCTTGGGTTAACTTGTTCATGAATACAAACCACAGAACAGTTAGATAATAAAGTCAGTCACACCAAGTCCACTTTGTCATAAAATCAAAACCCCTGTGGGGTGCATAACACAGCTCCTGCTTGCCTCCTGTCACTTGTGTTGTTTGTTTTAGGATTTAGCTGGCCAGCAGGATTCTCGGGGTTGACCAGGTGTCTGCAGCTCAGCTGTAAAATGAGCCTATTTAAAAAAAGATCAGATCCTCAATCATCCTGCTTTCCTCTCCATCTGAAATTCAGAAGCATCAGACTTTTAAACTGTAGATTTCCACAGCAGAAAATTAGAACTACGAGGTTCAGCTGACAGCAATTAGTCTGCACAATTAAAAACTAAACTTTCAGACTCTGACGCCATGTGATCGTGTCATTTCTGTCTTGTCCCTCAGTGATTCCGGACCGCTGCGACTCGCCAGAACCCCGTCACCTCCAGATTCTGAGAGTCCACCTGACAGTCCCGACGCCAGCTCCAACCACATGCTCCGCCCTGTCTCACCTGGACCGCCACGGCCCAAATCCCCGATACAGGTAGAGCTGATCTTAAACCATTCTACATTAGATCTTATCGTAGCTGGTTCCAGATCTCCTTCACACATAAACTATCATAAAATGTTGATTTGCAGACATCACCAGTAATTGATAGAAATGTTTTAGTATTTGATGAATAACGGTGTACTGAGTGTTTCTTTTCTCTACTTGAATCAGATGTTTGTTGGAACTTCACAGTAACTTTGTGTGACTGTTTTTCTTTGCTGCACTTTTGTCTGTTACCTGGTGAGTGAACATGTGACATGTGTCTGTTTCTGTCTGTGCTGAGTGAGTATAGAACAGCAGAGTTGTTATATACAGTAGAGTTGATAGCTGAAAGTATAACCGTTAAAGGTGCTGTACATGAAAATCACAACAAAATCCAGTCTGTGCTGGGATTGCCTCCACATGGCTCTCACCAGAGTTTGACTGACATTCAGAGTCAGGAACGGCTGCACACGGCTTTAGTCTCTGGTGTGATGAGCAAACATGGAGGTGGCTGAGCTGTAATGGCTAGCAGTCCTAACGACAAGCTAACAACAGCATAGTGCTCCTATGGCCTAGCTAAACTGCCACTCTGCACTACGCACAACCCAGAGATCAGCGCTCATACGGAGAGAGATCATCTGTCCTACAGAGAGAAATCATCTCTCATATGGAGAAAGATCACGTGGAGGTTACTGCGGATCAGGAATGGAGCGAGAGCGTCTAGGAGTCGGGGATTAGTGTAGCTCCATGGTTAGCTCATACTCATCGGAGACAGCGGTGCTCACCAGTGGTAAATTAACCATCAGGACCGGCGTTATAAGTAGTAACCTCCGTCTGATCCATTTAAAAAAGAAAGAAAGATTCTCACACACACTCTTCACCTCTGCTTCAGGTTATTTGGTCGGTCGATGTTTCAGTCACTTGGAGCTACGTGTCTTGAGAAATTTCCTAGTGACGAAATGTCGACCAACCAAAAAAAACAAATGCAAATGCAAAAGGGATGCACGCACACGCAGTAGGAACTGGCTACAAATAACAAGAACTGAGAAGCTCAGATTTCCTCACACTCAGAGGGAGTCTGACTTCATTCTGTACTCCACTTTATCTTTACACAGAAAATATTTGTTTGAAAGACGTTTACAGCACCTTTAAGGTCATGAGACTCTTAGCGTTAGCCTTCAATAGAATTCACATGTTTGTCAAAGGCATTTGGACAAATATGTGTGTATGTGTGCATATGTGACCGTGTATGTTATGCCATCACCCCATTTAAAGGCAGATGTTGCTTTGCTCTGAAAAACTAGTTAAGCTTTGCTGTCGGCTTCCCAACTCATTTTTAAAAAGACAGAGAGAGATTTGTGCGGGCCATCTTGGTCAAAGAGAGCGAGCGGCCGTGCTGTGAATGACAAATAAAAAGTTTTTCATGATCTGATTGTTTTCTGATTGTTTCACAGTGATTAAGTTCTAAAGCACAGTGAGACAAAATCTTGTTTTTTATGGGCTCCACTTTCCAACCAATGACATCATTTCTATCGTAGTGGTTGTTAGCGACCCTGGTTGTGTGCAATTCACATTGAAATCGACCCAACTCTTGACCTGCGTCGTGAAGCCGACTTGGTCAGCGTGGGTTAACCCTTTCAAACACAAAGTCAACCCTGGTTGAGCCGTCGCTGTGAATGATTGGTGCAGTGTCGTTCCATATTCTGACTTACTACCATAATTTACTTTATCTCGCTTACATGCTTTTATATTTCTGGTGTCACTTATGTCACAGCTCAAAAATAACCTGCAGTCATTGCAAGCTGCTGATCAAATTACCGCGACATTGACAAAGTCATCATAAATACAGAATCTTACTATCCACTTCCTCCGCCGCGGTTCTCTTTTCTGTATCCAGGTAGACTAGTAATGAGGGCCTCAGCAAATCCTGGTGACAGTAAGAGAACTATGTGTGTGTATGACCTGCGAGTGCTTCAAGTGTAAATAATAATAGTTAACAATAATAACAGACTAACTGTGTCATAATTTATGTATCATCCCTATATTGCTACATCCATTCTCTTTGATAAGTAAAATGCTGCTTAATTAAATCTGCCCTGAATTGATTTAATAACTGCTTATATTGTTTTACAACAGCTTAAAAAGGGGCCACCGGTGCCTCCACCACCGAAGGCCACACCTACCAAGGAGGTGGCAGAGGAGCAGATCATCGACCTGTTTGGAGGAGAATTTCTACCAGCACCTTCGCCATCGCAGGTCTGTGACGTTCATTAGCAATTCCTAAAATAGACAGAGACAACTAATATGCCCTGTGTGTTGTATGCTGACCTGTTGTTGTTGTTGTTGTTGTTTTTGTCCAAAGCCCAATGAACGGCCGGGACAATCTCTTCTGGACATGGACTTTGATGCTTTTCAGCCAGATGAAAGTGTTTCTCCGATACCACAGGTTCACTTCATTACCTGACAGCAGAAAAACTGTTTCAACCAGAGTGTGCACCTGAGTATGTTTGATTGGACAAAACAAAACACAAAGTAAAGAAGAGCAGTCTGAAAACTACATTTTACTCGCCTGGGGACTGTCGACAGACTAAAGTAGACCAAACAAAAACGGGTCACGTGCTCTCAGCATATTTTATTTATCGCAGTCTCAGGTAGATCAGGTTCACCTGGTGATTACAACACACACAAGGGAGGGAGACTTCATTCTCTGCTCAGAACGCAATTACTCTACTTTATCTGTCAGAGCAAATAATAATGTAATATTATTGTTCTGAATGTCAAACACAGAGCCTTGAATACCAAAACAAGTAAAACCGATATTATCATGAATATACAAATGTTTTATAAATATCTGTGAGTGATTGAAGAAGTCTGTTAAGTCTGTCCCAGTTAATGCCATCAGGAAGTAATTAATAGAAATATGTTGATGTATATCTGTTATCTGTAAAAACAATGTATGTGTTCTGTCCCTTTTAGACAGCTGTGCCTTGGGATATGTGGTCGGTGAGTAAAGTCTCCTGTTGTATTTAAAACAGTTTAACAATGTGAGTGCACAATCAAAAACATGAACTTCCTCTTCTAATTTAATGATCAGATTATAGTTGAGGGTAAGAATGAAAAAGTGAAGTTGGTCAAGTAACTTTACAAATAAAACTTCAGGTTCAGGTTACTTTATTGGTACCCTTAGATAAACTAGGTTTACAGTCGAAGAAGCATGACATCATTAAAGTTTTGTAGACCACCACATAACATGCAACTTACAAAACAATGAAACGTATAAAACAGACAGTAGAACATTGATCAAAAACAGCACATGACCACATAGTGGTCTAGTGCAGTTATATGCAGAAATTCTACAGCTAGTACATGACCAAGGTGCTTGTGCTTTGTGTAAGTAATTCTACAGTTTGTTTAACAGAGTGATTGCTGCTGGGACAAAACTGTTTTTAAATCTTGTAGTTCTACAACCAGGGACTCTTAGCCTCTGTCCAGAATGGAGATCCTGGAATTCCCTATTCAAAGGGTGTAGGCTATCTTCTAAGATGGCCATAGCTATCCGCTGTAGTTGTTTAGCATACATACTTGACCATCTTACAATTTGATTTAGGCGATTCTTGTGCTTAACTGAAACACACCAAAGACATGACACTAGGGAGAAAGATATGATGGATTCGATAAAGCCATGACAAAATAATGTCATCATGGTCTTGTCTATATGAAAATGGTAACATTTTCTCAGGCAGTATAGACGCTGTTGTCCTTTTTTACAGACAGCTTCATAATTCTCCTGGAAATTTAAAAATTCATAAAATACATAGATTACATAATACACAACACATTACAAATAAATCAATAAATACAGTACAATACACAGATCAACATAGTTGTCTCTGCAGATATGAACCATCTTCTGTCTCTTTCTGTTTTTTTAAGGCAAACGCCCAAACAGCTGAGCCTGTAAGTACACACAGTTACAGTGTTTAACATTATCGATAACACCTGATAAATCACAGATAATGGGTGAGTTTTACTTCTACTCCCTGTCCTCAACATGAGGATGTTCACTGTGTAGAACATCAGTATATTCTCACAGAATCATCCCTTGATTCGACTGTTGAGCTGCTTTGTTTGGCTGCTACTGTTTGCACAAAGAGAACACTGACCATATTTTCTTGAGTTGTCATTTTATGTATATTTCAACTGTTGATTTTCAAAACATATTTCAATGACTTTGATGATGACTTTGATTTGTCAGTTAAACTCAACTGTAACGGCCTCTGAAAGGACCATCACCTCACGGTGCTCTGTACCCGACTCACAGTCCCCTTTTCTCGGCTAAATTTAACTGTAAAGACGGCTAAACTTAACTGTCACGTGACGTGACTGACCGGTATTTGACTGATTTTGTAGGATATCACATGAATACAAACCTGTTCATGAGAATGTGTCGATATGATATAACCGCTCTGATCAGTCTGACTTTGTGCAACCAGTTTCTGGATTCTTACATCATGTGTCTGCTGTGTTTGTCTTAAAAACTCACACTCTGTATTTTCATGCACTGACTCTCCAGTTGGACTCAGTGCTGTGGGTTTGGAGCAGGGGGGGTCAGACTTTAACCCTACAATCCCTGCCTTTTCCATTAGGCTGCAGACACTGGCTTCGTCGCCAACTGGTCTGCTGACTTTGGTTCATTGTCAGCAAATGGAGATGCTGCCGCAGTAGCCGATGCCCCTGCTGTAGGGCCGGAGGGGGCGGTGGGCGGGGCTCAGGATTGGGCACAGGATGGGGTGCAGGACGGGGCGCAGGCAGACGGCTGGCAGGACGGGGCGCAGGCAGATGGCTGGCAGCCGGCTGCTGACACAGCTACACCTCTTCAGGACAGGGAGGCAGCCACAACATCTGAAGATGAGGTTAGAGGCTGGAACTCTGAAACTAACTCCAACATACATCCCTCTGCATTCAGAGGCGATGAAGATGAGACAGGTCAGGCAAATTCAGAGGGAGATGCAGCATGGCAGGAAGACCGCAGGAAGTCCACCCCAGGACTTATATTTACCAATGAGTATGGTGAAGAGATTGAGCACAGCACAGAGGACAGAGCAGACAAGTGGTACAGGTCTCCAGACGGGTCAGGATCTGAGTATGAGACCGCTGAGGAGTGGGCTGATGGGGGTCAGGTGGGAGGCTGGGCGAGTGCCGATGATGAGCTTTCATATGACGACCGTCCCCCAGGGAAAGTCTCGGATGGGTTGGGATGTGATGATTGTGGAGCAGCAGAACAGTCTCAAACTGTAGAACACGCTTCATCAGAGGGCAATGAATCGGACAGAAACTGTTCAGCTGAAGAAGAACTGCCAGGTAAACCAACTGATCTCACATCGGTTTACACAGATCATTCTGAAAATCAGGGGGAAGGTGCGTTTGATTCAGATCCTTTTGCAGAAAAACAGGGAGAAGGTGCGTTTGATTCAGATCCTTTTGCAGAAAAACAGGGAGGAGGTGCATTTGATTCAGATCCTTTTGCAGAAAAACAGGGAGAAGGTGCGTTTGATTCAGATCCTTTTGCAGAAAAACAGGGAGAAGGTGCGTTTGATTCAGATCCTTTTGCAGAAAAACAGGGAGAAGGTGCGTTTGATTCAGATCTTTTTGCTGAAAAACAGGGAGGTGCGTTTGATTCAGATCCTTTTGCAGAAAGTCAGGGAGGTGCGTTTGATTCAGATCCTTTTGCAGAAAATCAGGGAGGTGCGTTTGATTCAGATCCTTTTGCAGAAAAACAGGGAGGTGCGTTTGATTCAGATCCTTTTGCCGAAACACAGTTTGGAGACAAGGACGGTGGTTTTGGGTTTGATCCGTTTGCTGAGACCTCCGGAGAAAGTGCAGTTGTGTCCACCGGGGATGGAAGAAGTGGGTGGGATTCAGATCCTTTTGCCGAAACACAGTTTGGAGACAAGGAGGGTGGTTTGGGGTTTGATCCATTTGCTGAGACCTCCGGAGAAAGTGCAGTTGTGTCCACCGGGGATGGAAGAAGTGGGTGGGATTCAGACCCTTTTGCCAACAGTTTCCCAGCAGCGTCTTCGGGGACTGAGGGCCGAGCCACCAACACAACGTCTTGGCAGGAAGTTAGTCACAGCAGTGGCTTCGAGTCTCCTGTCCCACAACAAAACTCTGCGTCTGCAGATGTTTCTGGAACAGCAGAAGGAATTAAAGATTTAAACGTGACCAGAATTCACAAAGAACCAGAAAATTCAGACATATCCGAAGATGAGGCTGCGAACCGGAGATTTGGAAAGTTGTACCCAGAGCTAGATACAGAAAAGGAAGAGGTACTTGACTTCCTCCTGTCTTCAGTGTGGTAGATTAGCGTAGAGTAGACTAGAAATACTTTAAGACCCTGTCTTCTACCCTCCCACAGATTGAGAAGTGAAAGTAGTTGTCTGAAACCTGGATCCCAGCCTGAGCTCCTCCCACCCCTCCTCTTGCTTGCTTTGTCTGCTTGTTCTTTCCATGTATTCATTTTCTCATTGATTACATCTTTACAACCCATCTTAGACTTGTATTAATTAAATCTTTCAAGTACTAATTTGTATTTTTGCAATTTAATTTAGGTGACCAATGCATTTAATGGATTTTCACAGGTAATTTTACAAACTACACTTAACTCTGCACCCATTGTCCAGATGGAAACATTAACAGTTTGCAGACAAATGCAGCTGATTACAGTGTTTACAGCATTCATCACATATTTTAGCAAGTTAGAGTTATTTCTGGGGATGCACAGATACCGACACCAGTATCAGGTATCGGGTCTCATTCTGTGCTCATTTACTCGTAGTCATAAAACTACTCCGATACCGCCACACCCGATACCACTTCATGCATCACTGCTTGTGACACTAGCAGGTAACGTTAACTCACTTTTGGCTTATAGCTTGCTTAAACAATTAAAAATCTTAAAGCCAAACTGTCTAAAGTGTGGCTGTATTTCACTCAAAAGGGTTAGAACAACGGGATTCTCAGTCCAGGCCATGCAACAGTCTGTAGCTATAAACACAGCATAAAGTTAGCTTAGCGGTAGCCTGAAGATGCACTATTGCTGACACCGTGACTATTGCCAGAGATGACGGAGAAAGAACAGAACTCTTAAATCCTCCTGCTTCTCTGAACTCACTGTGAGTTATAGAAACAAACCGATGGGACTTCATGTTGCATTCAGGTGCAAATAATTAGTAATTATATAAATAAAAAGTAATTGTTAGAACTGTAATGGTATTATTAGGTACTCATATTGGTATCCGCAAGTACCCAAATGTAATACTATATATATATATATATAGTACTTTTATATCTTTTTTTCTCCCTTTTTTATTCAGGGAAGGTTCACTGAGAGGCAACCACTCATTTGCAGGAACACCCTGATCATATTCATACAGTTACACATTCATTCATTCTGATCCACTGGCCACTGAGCAGCTCCACTGGAGCCATTGGGGTTAAGGACCTTGCTCAATGGCACCTCAGTGGTTGTAATGAGGGAGGAACAAGTGCTGCTCTTTCACTTTCCCCACCCAGATTTTATCCTGTCGGTCTGGGGATTGAACCGACAACCTCCCAGTCACAAGCTCACTTCTCTGACCTTTAGGCCACCAACGTCAAGCTTGGTCTGAAAAAAGGTGGTATCGGTGCATCCCTAGTTATTTCAGTCAGCAGGGACCTCTGATTTTAGTAAAATGTCTTTCAGCTGAAAGTTTCAACATTTCAAATCTTAGTTGACTTGAGCCAAAGTTCAATTTCCTACCTAACCTACCGATTTAATCTTTGAGCGGAAGAAAAAAAAAATCACTGCTGAGGTCACTGTAAAGGTCAGAGGTCAAGTGCATCAGAGAAGACATTGACCCCTAACAGCATGCTGACATCATCAACCCCTCATAAACCTTACTCCAACTAATGTCCGACTCTTATCGTCCTTAACGTAAGAACGTATCTTTATGTTCTCTAATGTTCCTGATCTCTTCTGTGAATGCTAAATAATCATAATAATTATATATTTATAATGTATTTTTAAGTTCCTGACTCTTGTTCTTCTCTGTTTTTAACAAATGCTCTCTGAAGGATGCCACTGCACCATCATTTTTTTGCGGATTTTGATAAGATGGTGAGTTTTACATTTTAAATACATCATTTGACTTGGAATGGTGTATTAATTTCTTTTATTTACTGTTCTTTCCTTGAATTTGATGTAATACACATTTTTTATTCTCACTTTATTCTCATTGATCTTTAGTTTTTAATCTCAAAGATTTAGGTTTTCCTCTGACTGTAACAGTTAGTATTTAGCTGGAGAACACAGAAGTCATGGTTCGGTTCAAAACAGCAGAAAAAAGAACAGATGCATAAGGATATGTTTTTTGTCAATTTGTCAACAGACAGTTATGTTGTTTCACATGCTTTCTACGGTATATGCTATACAAGTAGGCTGAACCGATACTAAAAGATGGAGGTAAAACACTGCAGATCACTGATTGGTCAAAGACAATGTTCATATGTGTGACACAGGACGTAAATAGCCAAGCAACACAGATTTTAAAAATGGCAGCCTGCTGACCAAGCAGTGGTTGATTGATGCACTGGATGGAGTAACGAGCGTCAGGTTAAAGATGATGTCGCAGCAGTTTCATGTGGTGTCACTATGATGATGATCTAAAACTCCCGTCTACATCTGCAGTGGAAAACGAAATTGAGAAAAGGTACCAGGTACCAAACGCTAGTCAGGTAGATCAGAGTCGAGCCGAGTCTAGCTGGACCGTGAGGGTTTATAGCAAACCTGGTATATGTACAAATAAAAAGATTTATTTACATTCTGTTTTTGCATCAATTATAAACACATATCTAATTCTGATGTAAGCTCTTTTCCACTCTGCTGTCATTTATCTTTTGTGACCAAGTTGTTGTTTTTAAAGCTGCTGTAGTGTAGTGTGTGGGCGATACTTTTAACTTGTATTAAGTTGGAGATGAAGAACATGAGTAGATACAAAGGCTGGATTATTATTCATGAATGGCCCTTTTACATTTGTTTAATTCTTAAGCTTTTGTTGGACTTCATGCAAAATGTCAGCATCCGAAGTGACCGTTTGAACAGTTTTAGGCTTGACCACCATCTTTCTTTGCAAAAGAATGAAGTTAACCCTGAATCAACTGAGGCTCCAGAAACCTCAGAGACAGAAGCTGCTGAAGTAAAAGACAAGCCTGCAACTCCCCCTGCTGGAGAAAAGATGGAGGAGCCTGCACCTCCCTTTGCTGTAGAAAAGATAGACGAATCTGCAGCTCCCCCAGCTGGAGAAAAGATAGATGAACCTGCATCTCCTCTTGCTGAAGAAAAGATAGACAAACCTGCAGCTCCTCCTGCTGAAGAAAAGATAGATGAACCTGCAGCTCCTCCTGCTGAAGAAAAGATAGATGAACCTGCATCTCCTCCTGCTGGAGAAAAGATAGATGAACCTGCATCTCCTCCTGCTGGAGAAAAGATAGATGAACCTGCATCTCCTCCTGCTGGAGAAAAGATAGATGAACCTGCATCTCCTCCTGCTGGAGAAAAGATAGATGAACCTGCATCTCCTCCTGCTGGAGAAAAGATAGATGAACCTGCAGCTCCTCCTGCTGGAGAAAAGATAGATGAACCTGCAGCTCCTCCTGCTGGAGAAAAGATAGATGAACCTGCATCTCCTCCTGCTGGAGAAAAGATAGATGAACCTGCATCTCCTCCTGCTGGAGAAAAGATAGATGAACCTGCAGCTCCTCCTGCTGAATCTGCCTCTCCCGCAGTTGGTGAAGAAGATTCAGCAGAAATTTCTTGCAGCCTTAAGGAGAAGCCTGATGTGAGTGGATGAGTTGATCTAAAAAACTCACTAATGCTGCCATCTGTGATCCCCTGATCATCATCATCATCTTGTTGTTCATCATCATCTTCATACTCATCTTCATCATATTCATCTTCATCACTATCATTGTTCTCATGTGATCCTCAAAATTAGTAAAGTGTAAATAATTTAGATTCATTTGAATACTTTGTTGGAATTTGTGTTGAGTTTTTTTTGAGTGCATCACTCAAGTTATTTTTAAGTATAGACCTTTTTCACGGCAGACATGTTGACATGTCATAGTAGGAAAAGCACAGGTGTATTCAAAACCATTAATGATGGCTGCATTCCACTTATGAGAGGCCCTGGTATTGTGCATGCTGACTCACTGAAATAGCTTACTGGGACACTTGATGTAATTGAGCCATCATTAAGGTTATCAATTTCAGCTGTGCTTTTCCTACTATGACAAGTCAAAATGTCTGCTGTGAAAAAGGTCCATTAATGTGATTTTTTTTTGTTCTCTCCAAAGTCGATGGTTGGGTCTCCAGACTCTGAGAAGGCAGAAATTAGTGAGGTATGTATCCCTGCTAATTTTTTGTTGCCTCTTTTCTTTACCCCAAGTGAAGGCGTCCAAGTACCTTGGGTTCTTCTCTGCGAGTGAGGGGTTAATGGAGCGGGATAATGGCCGAAGAATTGGCGTAGCGGGATGGGTATAACATTCTATTTATCACACCGTTATGACAAAAAGAGATCTCTCTTGATCTACCAGTCAGTTTTCATTGCTACCCTCACCTATAGTCATGACGGCTGGGTCATGACCGAAAGAATGAGATCCAGGGTACAAGTGGCCAAAACGGGTTTCCTCAGGAGGGTGGCTGGCGTCTCCATAAGAGACAGGATGAGAGGCACAGTCATCCATGAGGAGCTCAGAGTAGAGCCACTGCTCCTTTACATCAAAAGGAGCAGGTTGAGTGGTTTGGGCATCTGTTAAGGATGCCCGCTGGGCACCTCCCTAGGGAACTCATGTCCAAGTGGGAGGAGACCTTGTGGAAGACCAAGGACTAGGTGGAGAGATTATGTCTCCACCCTGGCCTCCATCTCTAAACATGACATAGATAGATGGGCCAGATATTCCTAACACTTGGTTAACGGTTACTGGTTGGTTGGTAAACTGTCTATAAACATTATTTAGATAGATAGTTAACATTTTGTTAAGGGTTACTAGGGTTAGTTGGGTTAGGGCGAACCATCTATAAACAGTGTCTGGATGGTGTGCCAAGAAAACATCCCCCATACCATTACACCACCTGCACAGTGGTAACAAGGCATGAAGGATCCATGTTCTCATTCTGTTTACGCCAAATTCTGACTCTACCATCTGAATGTCTCAACAGAAATCGAGACTCCTCAGATCAGGCAACATTTTTAGAGTCTTCAACTGTCCAATTTTGGTGAACTCGTGCAAATTGTAGCCTCATTTTCCTATTTTTAATGGAGATGAGTGGTACCCCGTGGGGTCTTCTGCTGGTGTAGCCCATCCGCCTCAAGGTTGTTCGTGTTGTGGCTTCACAAATGCTTTGCTACAGACCTCGGTTGTAACGAGTGGTTATTTGAGTCAAAGTTTATCTTCTATCAGCTGGAATCATTTGGCCAATTCTCCTCTGACCTCTAGCATCAACAAGGCATTTTTGCCCCCCAGGACTGCAGCATACTGAATGTTTTTCCTTTTTCAGACCATTCTTTGTAAACCCTAGAAATGGTTGTGCGTGAAAATTCCAGTAACTGAGCAGATTGTGAAATACTCAGACCAGTCTGTCTGGCACCAACAACCATGCCACACTCAAAGTTGCTTAGATCACCTTTCGTTCCCATTCTGACATTCAGTTTGGAGTTCAGGAGAATGTCTAGACCTGGACCACCCCCCTAAATGCATTGAAGTAGCTGCCATGTGATTGGTTGATTAGATAATTGTATTAACGAGAAATCTCACAGGTGTTCCTAATAATCCTTTAGGTGAGTGTATGTGTATATATACACATATATGTATAAACATATATATACTATATGTATTTATATATACATATACACATACAGTATATATATGTGTATATATTGATTGATTGATTTTGACCTAAGCCATACTTTCAAACCCTGTTTAAAACTGCCTATGCTTCTTACTGTCTTGAGTGTACCAGGTAACCAGTTCCAAAGCATAGTTCCAGCATAAAGAAAAGACAGTTTGCCCTTAAATCTGGGGGGTACATATATATATGTATGGCCATCCAGATAATGTTTATAGATGTTTTAAAAATGGTTTAATTTTTTAATCATTACCCGATACCTAATATAATATATGAGGGATATAATGTGTGTAACAATAAACTGTTAATTTACAGCACTACTAATAATTAGTAAACATTATAATTATAATTTCATGTTTCATTCATTTTCTACTGAATTCTGAGTACCTCTTATGATGATTTGATGCCATGAGTTAAGTCTTTATGAAGCACACTAAATGAATAAAAGCAGGATTTATGAATAACTTACATGTTTGTTTAATGGTTTGTTGTTAGAGATGTGTTACTGTGATGATAAATCCTTGATGAGGTCAATAATTAATCCTGGAATTAAAAGTTCTTGTACTACAATTTCTCATCAAACTATAGGATTTTTTTTTATAAGATTCCTTTTATATATTGGGTTTATTTCAGACCCAAATACACAGCCAACATTAATGTTTATGTTATATTTATGAATGTGACTTACTGTAAACTAATCTGCTGCAGAACCTGTGACAGAAAAAACTTTTCTGTTCCCGTTTAATGAAATGATTTGTGTTTGCACACAGATTCCTCCTGTTGACGACGACAAACCATCTCCAGGTGAAGCAGCTCCATCGGTAAATTTCACTCAACTTTCATAATTCATGAATAAGTCACTCCCTCACACTAATTATTTTGTCATTAGAACTTTTAAAGTTTGGAGGAATCATCCTCTGATTTTTCGTTTCGGTCGTATTGCCGTCACATTGAGCATGCACCTGTTATCGTTTGTTTACAAAACACAAAGTATAAATGATCTGTTACACATTCTTGGCCAACTTTTTTCAAACTCAGTACCGCTAGTTTTATACTTAATTTTGGAATTCATGGTCAAGAAACCAAATTTATATGAAATTATACATAGTAGCTGAATAAAAAAAATTGAAATTATGAATAATTTTGAGAAAATTTAAGATCGGAGGAGCGTTTGTTGATGAATAATCACAGGCAAAGTTTAGTCGGGATACTTGTAATTCCATTTCACAGCAAAATAATCTTAGTCTTTCTTGGTTTGTAAAGCATACAAATCAATTATTAACCAATTTGTGGTACATCTAGGCTTCTAGCAAACTTCATTCAGTTATTCTTGGGCAATGTGGTCAAAAGAGAGCCAAATTTCTGATATAGAAACTTTGAAAATGGATCAAATTTGACCCGAGGTCAACAGGAGCTGTAAAAAGCAAAAGTGAAACAGAAACAACTGTGTAAGAACTGTTGTTGAAAGATGTCAAAATAAGTTTGTGCTTAGCTGAATCCTCTTCATCTCAGCTGTACTTCTTAAATAGAAATATTTGACATATTTAACATACATTTGTGAAAACTAGAAAACATTTTACTTTAATGACGTACAAATATCAAATGCATACTGAAATAACATCATGAAAATGGAAGCACAAACAATTTTTACCAAAATCTGTATCAAAAGGAAGACCTTTTTGGTTGATTAAAATGTCTATGCAGAAAAATATCTTCATTTTTCAGTTTATTATTTGCGACTTTTACTCTTTATCTGTATTATTTCTGTCTTTGTGCCGCTTTAACAGCCAAATTTCTCCTCTGGAGATTAATAAATGTTCATGTAATCTTATCTTAAAAATCCAGTGTCTGAAAGCATTAACCCTTGAACATAAATGAATGAAAATGAACATAAATAGACTCTCCAATCAAACGCTACAACACGTTCTTCAGTGAATTAAATAAGAACACTAACATATCCAGAAATTATTCAACAGATAAAGACTAATTCATTTTGATGTAATGTAAGTTCTACAAACAAAATACAACAATGTCATCTGCAAATTCCAACACTGAGGTTCTTAAAGTTTGGTAACAGCTTTGGATTCTTTCAAAAAACATATGGTTTTGTTCTTGGTCACATTTTGTTCTGCTTCTTTATAGTTATAACAGAGAAAGGGAAATGTTGTTAATGAAAGAGCTAAATGCTGTCTGTCCTCTGCAGGAAAAGATGCCAATCCCCTCTGTGGTGATTGAGCCTGCCTCCAGTAATGAAGGTGATGATGACCGTGATGCTGACATCATCTCTCCCACCGCCATTAGTGACAATGGTGTGACAGCTATCAAACACATGAGTCCATCTGGGGGAGTGATGGGACTCCCTGATGACTTTCTCTACAAGGTGGGATTTCTTCCTACTTAACTGCTGACGTTTGAAGCAGCAAATTAAAAAAAAACACACTTGATGTATTTATTTTTTACATATTGCTCAATCTGCCAGAAGAGGTGGTGACGTTTATCTTCCTGCAGGTGGAGACGATGCATGACTTTGAGGCTGCAAATTCAGATGAGCTGGAGCTAAAGAGAGGTGATGTGGTGTTGGTGGTTCCCACTGCGTCAGTAGAGGATCAGGTGAGAACAGCTGGCGACACATTAACAGCATCCTGGAGGGAAAGAACGAACCACATTTTAACAGTAGTTCAGGCTGGTAGTGATTTTTTGTGGTTGTTGTTGCAGGAGGCCGGCTGGCTCACAGGGTTCAAAGAAAGCGAGTGGTTGACACTCGGCACTGGTGCTCACAAAGGACTTTTCCCAGAAAACTTCACTCAGCGTCTGGAGTAAAAGTCTCTTCAGCTGGTGGAAAGAAACGAGCAGAAGTTTAAGTAGAAGATGTCCAGTCAGCATGTAGCCAACCCCTGAACAACCCTGCTGCAGCTGTCTGCTGGACAACGCAAACCTTTCTCTGGTAGATGAAACTCTACCATCTACTGAAAACAAAATTCATGGTAATAAAAAGTAGATCTATTTCCAGCATAACTGAAAACTAATAAGCATGATGTGATAGTATGGTCCACCCTTCTCTGGAATTGAGATGTTTTTTTGTTGTTGAGAACAAAAAGATATATGATTTAATGGGAATGTTGCAATCTCTACACGTTCACACCAACAAAAAGTAGTAAAATTGTTTCTGAAGAAAAAAAGAAAAACAACCTTTTTTGCACCCAGTGTGTTGTACTGATTTTGTTTCTCTGCTGTGAAATATACCAGAATCTATAGTGCTGTGATCTATTCAAATGTTCTTGAGTGTAACATGAAACTCTTGAGTTTTGTTTTTCAGACACGTCATTGCTGTTATTTAGTGTATTTCTGTAATATCACAGTTGAGCGTATGTGGTGATCTTTTCTTTGGCATATTTGGTGATGAATTAAGTCATTGGCAAGTGTTGCTGTGTTTTTGCCCAAATAATGTTGACATTTATCATCTTAGCATTGGCAAACAAACCAGTGCACATCCAGCATGAACATCTTTTTATCAAAGTCAGTATTCAAAGATGGAAGAAATTAAATATCTGCCCTCTGTTAAAATGATTATAGTAAAGCTGTATAATGAAAGATATCTTTATGAAAAGTCTATTTGCAAGAAACAGAGCCAACCAGAAGACAATTTAATCTCATCAATGTATGATCACAGGGAAGGAATTAACAAATGCAATATGCAATCTATGTTGTCGGTATATTTCAGGTCTCCATATTCCCAGAGTTCTGTAGATCAACAAAGATGATGTCACTTCCTTTGATAGTAAAGTTACACTGAAATGTAAACCTTTTTTGTGATGTAGAAACCATAAACATTTATGTCAAGATCAATAAATAAGACTTCATGAGGTACAATATGTCAGGGTTTTTGTTGGGCCAATTATAGTTAAGACCGTTCTGGCTTGGACTCCGGTGCTGACAACTTTACCTGTCTTACACTAAAGATCAAGGAATAGAAACAATAAGACCGATATTATTAGTTCATGAAAACAGAACACCATGACATTATTGCAGAACTCATACAACCTCAAGAAGTATTATTGTTGAACATTTTAATTGATGTAGGCACAAATTAGTTTTAAAAACGGTTCAGTCTACATTTAGGGAAAAGGGACAAAGTTGAATGTTGGTAGGGCTACCGTTAGCCCTTCAGAGTGCCAACAAAGTAAGGAAACACATTACTTCAAGAATTTGGGTTAATGTTAATACCCCTCTGTGTGCACATACTACTCTGTGGTGGTGCAAAATACATTTTATCGTGGTGTTTTTTTAGTATATTCTAATATATGACATGCTGACAAACACAGGAATGTATACTATGCGTTTGTAATGTTTGATTGTTGAGATATGGGCAATTATGTCCCAAAAGAATGCAAGCTCGCATGAAGGGAAATGGTTGACTTTTGGTGCTGTATCTTTAGAAGGGAAGCTCGTAGAGACTCAGGACCAAGACTGTCTCAACCCTGTCTCTGTATGTTTTTATGTGTGTGTGTGTGTGTGTGTGTGTGTGTGTGTGTCTGTGTCTGTGTCTGTGTGTCTGTCTGTCTTTGTATGCTTTATGTGTGTGTGTGTGTGTGTCTGTCTGTCTCTGTATGCTTTGTGTGTGTGTGTCTGTCTGTCTCTGTATGCTTTGTGTGTGTGTGTGTGTGTGTGTGTGTGTGTGTGTGTTTCTGTATCCACGTTAACATCCATGTTAGTTTTGGTTAATTTGTTAGAAAGCCATATTTCTGATAATGACAATCACTTACATAAATGGGTGATGAGAGCCCTGTTGTGGTCAGGGGTTAAGGTTAGGGGTTATGCAGTGTTGCAAACATGTTAAATATGCAAACACTGGTTCTGTCCAGCCTGGTCTCACAGAATCCCGTGAAATGATCACAACCTGTTACAGTTTTTTTGGATTGCTTAAGCACGATTTTCAAAACAGGGCCCGTGTTTTCAAAACACTACACACAATTAGCACAACCACACACCCAATCAGCAAAACACCTTTGCACCTTTGCAAAATGAAACACTCTTGCAAAAACTATACACTAATTTATAAAAAACATATTTTGTTACCATATGAAACACACCTATCATTTGACTTAATTAAGTTTTAACCAGATACACACTGCTGTTGCTAACCTAAAACACTTTTAGCAATTCTACTTCTCAGTGATTAGAGTACTGTAAATGAAGTACACAGAGAAATGTACAATAAGTTCACCAAACACTACACAAGACCAATGCTGCAGACTGAGGAAATATAATTTATTTCTCTCCATATACCCAAATCAGTCAACATGGAGAATCAACAACAAAACATGTCCCAGTTTTCATTCTATGACAGTATTGTGCATAACACTGTTAGCTCCACAAACAACAAACCTAAAATATTCTATCCAGTTACAATTACAGAAAAAACAGACAAAACCAAAAAAAAAAGATCTGAAAAAGTACAGCCGGTACTCGTAAACCCTCGCGTGAATAAGGGCCCCCTTCCTCCTTGTCATTCTCGACCCTCAATCCTCATGTCCCAGGGAGGGGTATCAACAGTGCTGATATGGTGCATCCAATGAGCAGCTGATGACTGTAACTGGAGACCTGTTTCCTTGTTGAATGTCCTCATGACAGATGCCGCTGTATATCTACTAAGATTTGGCTGACTCTTAGTCCAGTCTCCCTCAGCATCAATCTGTGGTTCACAACATGGTCCACTAGTGTGCCTCTACCTCTGGCTGGGACTCTTCCTCTTCCTCTACCTCCTTTTCCTCCTCTGTGGATTCTCACTCTCATTCTCATTCTTCTTCTTCTGATTCCTTCCAATTTGGTTGAAGGCAGGTGAACTTACCTGCTGCATTTTATATAGTGCTTGAACCTGATTGGTGTGTCTACAATTTAGCAGTCATGTGTTTGCGTACCTGGTGGCTGTGTTTAACGAATTGGTTCATGTGTGTTCATTTGAAAGCCTTTGCTTTGAAATTGCAAGGAAATGACATCATGATAAATTTCTGTGTCAAATGCATACAAGTGTGTTTAGTGTTTTGCTATCACTGTGTGTAATGTTTTGCAAAAAGTGTGAAGCTGACAATGTGCTTACAGTTGTGCAAATCTAGCCTAATGTTTTGCTCCTTGAGTCTAAGGTTTTGCTAATTGTGGGAAAGTTTTAATTTTAGTGTGTAAGCAATTGTAAAAAACTGTAACACCACATTATGTGGTGGTGGCATGGAATGTGTGAAAATTCTGTGTGGCCAGGTGGTGATGGCGCAGTGGATATGACCCATTCCTTTGGCATGGGAGACCCAGGTTCGATTCCCACTGAGATACATCAACCAACGTGTCCCTGAGCACTCTTTGGGTGAGTACTATTTGTTCCTTTTTAGTACTAAAGCTGTCCTTAGTTGGGCAAAGGGGGATTCTGTGAAGTACTGTAGGTCCCTTGTCATTCTAACAAAATAGATTGATCGGGTATAGTCAAAGTATAACGAACGGTCTTATAGAGCTTGGGGTTTCAGCTCTACTATCGGCCCTGAATGGAACAGTATGTGTCCACACACAGTTTGGGACAACTTCTAGATTCTCTGTAAGAGTGTGGTTGCTCTGTTTGAGTGTTTGACAAGGATCACTATAACTGGTGTGCAAAATTTTGAATATTTTAACAGTTTTTGCCCATTGCTTACATACTAAAAATGAATGCTTGTGTAATAAAAGGGGGGTGGTGGGCACATTTAAAGTAAAATATAAAATTGTGCATAAAAAAAAAAAAAAAAAAAAAAAAAAAAAAAAAGGGCCGACAACACCACCTAGGTTTTGATACTGAGCCCTAGGACCCCTTTAAAACTACAACAATTCCAATTAAAAGTCAAAGATTAAAACAGGTTCTTTTTTTACCAAGGAAGAGCAGTATTCAAAACAATGAGTAAAAACAAAAGTGAGGAGTAACACATTTATTTTAAAAAGAATAAAACAATAAAAATTAGTTAAAAAAAGGATTTAAAAACTAAAAACAACTAACTAAAAATCAAGCTCCGTTCCGAGTGCTCTGTCATATCTCAGCGTCTTCCTTGGTGTGCCCTCAGGCCTCCCTCGTGTTCACCATGGCCTCTCCTTTTCCCATGTGTCTCTTTTCTCCTGGCTCCTCTAAGGTTCTGCCCTTTTTATACAAGGGCCAATCAACCCCCTCTCACTCCCAGGTGAAAGTCATTAGCCTAATTAGGCCTGCTAAAATGTTCACTGGCAGAAGTCAACATTAAAAACACCACACATTTCAGAATAAAAGCATGCGCTATAAAATATAAAAACACAGCAAATAAAACCACAGCAAATCCAATAAGAGCATGCACAAATAAAAAATAGACTTCCGCCCCGTGACACTTAGACCAAAGCCTCAATACCTAAGCTTCTTGTAGTATTCCTTAAACACAGTGTAACCATAGCTTTAATACATTGTCAAATTTTCACTTTGTTTACAATTCTTTATTGCGAAACACTACACACGTTTTCTTACATTGAGAAAACACTCTTCAAAATGCAAAACTCATCTGGCAATTGTAGGAACTTACATACAGACCTGAAAACACTCGCACAGAAAACAGAACACCAATCGGTCTGACCCCTAGCACTACAAACAGGCCTCAGGTAAACCATTTAGAGAACTTTGCAACATGGAGGCAATGAGAAACATTTTGAATGTTGTGTGTGTCATTTTGGTTGAGATTTGAGGCATTTTGCATTTTGTGTCAGGAATTCTGGCTTTTGTTTGTAGAGTTTTGAAAAATAGACAGAGTTTTGAAAATGTGTATGAACAGCTGTAAAAAAAACAACTGTAAAAGCAACTGCTACAAGCTGTACTTTATCTTAACCTCAATAAAACTATTAAATGATAACATGCAAAAACAAAAAAACTAGGTAGTCTCCTGCTAGTTATCTTATCTACTAGCTCGGTTCCTGCACAGCTGGCTGTGCATGTTCTTGTAGTCTATTAGGTGTACTATGTACATGTCTATGAAGGCTACTGTTGTTAACTTACTTGGGGGAAGCATTGTGAACTATTTGTGCTGCTATTATACTTCTAGTGCATTAACTAATGGTTTAAGTGATGGGTTTACTGTTGATAATTTATTCAGACATTGTGGCTTTTTATGCCCTTTTATGTTATTTTATTTTTAATATATGAGTTCTAGGGAAATGTGCAATATCAATACCTATGGGCGTAAGAGGGACTCTGAAATATAACTGACAAATGTGCAATACAATATTCATTGGCATAAGAGGGCAACATAACAGCAATAAGAGGATAACATAACTGGGAAATGTGCAATACAATGTTTATTGCCGTTAGAGGGACTCTGCAATATAACAGTTTAGGTGTGTTTTCTTTTTGCACAGATTTAGGTACCGATTCCGGTTTGTTCTGTGTTTACTTTATCCTATTCCTGCTGCCTGTATATTAATTAGTCTGTCTCTATGTGTTATGTTGCATTGAAGATAAGATGAAATAAGATAGACTTTCTTAAGCCCACACTGGGGAAATTCCTTTGCTACAGCAGCTCAAAAGAAAAACAATGTACACACATCAAAATAACACAAATACACATTAAGTCAACATAAGAGAAAAAAAATATATATAAAGTATAAGAACAAGAAAAATAGAATCAGTGTGTGTGTTGTATGTTAAGCAGCTGTATGTGGGTCATTGACAAATAAGGCTTCTAACAATGGGTTGTTAAAAAAATCTTTTAAAAATGGACAGAATGTGTCACAGATTGAAAGTCTGTTAATTTTAAGTTAAAATATATATATATATATATATATATATATATATATATATATATATAGTCTATTATTTTCTGTTTAAAATAACTGACTGATCTCCTTTTCAAAAAATAAGGGGAGACAATGAAGAAAACGTGGATTGTCCAATGTTCTTCACCAGGGTTAAACGATACACAAGTCCAGTCCAGCCTGGAGTCAGCCCCCCGTTTCCCCAGGAGCCAGCACATGAAGTCTGCTTCAGCGGGGCTTCGAGTAGCAAGAGTCCAGAAATCCAAAGCCAGGAATTCCGTGGGGCCGCTCTGCTTCTGTCAGTGGGGAAATAGTAAAATCAATGGGCAGCCTGCTTGTAGCTCGGCAACTTTAAAACAGTCTCTGGTGTCTAGCGTGACAATTTTCCTTTCCTATACTTCATGTGCGCTCATAAACAAATACTGCCTTCCCCACTGCTCTGCTATCGGCCCCTGGATCTGGCACCTCAACAGAAAATTAACAACTAAGAACTACTTCTTTAGCTAAAATGCTAAAAACACACACATCAGTGTGGAGGAAAAGGACCACTTCCCTTTAGTCGGAGTTTGTGAGCGTTGACACTGCAGGGTCTGGGAGTCGGCTCCACCAGGGCACAGGAGATCCAGTCAGCAGCAACACCGAGGAAAGAGCAGAGGGGCAAACCAGTCCGCTACAGCACACGGTAAGGGATCTAGCCTTTTATTGGAAGTGGTCTGAGCAACTGGCAAATTAGATTGCTGATATGAATGGGGTTCTACAGGTGTGTTAATTAGCGCTTGTTTTTGCAGTTCGTGGAAGAGGTTAAAAGTACCATCAATTGTCCAACTAAATAATAATCCACAGCAAGATCACAGCAAACAATAAGTGAAAATCACAGCAATAAATACAAAAGTTTTAAGGCAAAAATCGCTAGAGCAATCAGGTTACCCATCAATCACACTGCCTCACTTGTTTTACATTATATGACAAATGCATTTTTTTTATTTAAAAGACTTCGTTTAAACAAATCTTAATGGCTGTGCAACATTTAAAGGGGTTTTAATACATTTTTGACTGTATTTGCAATTTCACCACCCAAAAAAAATTTAAATAAATGCGCTTCTTTCTGGGTTGGGTGAGTGTTTTTTTTGTAAGTATACATGAGAGTGTCTACAGTGCTTAATACATTATTATTTTGTAGTTGACATTGGTATTAAAAGTAACTTATGAATACTTTATTGTGTACTTTAGTTATTCACATTTTAATATTTAATATTAATAATATTAATATTTTATTGAAATGTCATAAAATACTTTACAAGTATATTGTTTAACAGAATAATTGTATACCACATTTTTCAAGCATTTGTTGACTTTAATCTAATATGTCTTGATTTAAATTTAGTATTTTACCTGGTTGCACCATGTCACGTCATTGACCCATGTAGCACTATACACCCAAGACAAATTTCCTTTCTGAGACAATAACGTTCATCTAATCTAATGTAATTATTGTGTACTTGTGATGTCTTGCACAAGAAGGCATGGCACATTAGGGTTCATCGCTAAACTACTGATCTGTCTCATCCATCTATACAAAGTCGCTTACACAACAAAGATTACAGATCTAAAATCTTTGATATACTTTTTGATAGCTAACAGTTTTGCCTGTAAAAAACATTAATTTTGCTGTGGATGGCCATGATAAGCTTAAAGTGGAGGTGAGAGAGAGTTCACAGATAAATAGATCAAAGGGAGAAGCCTCAGTCATCATGTTAGCACTGCCTGATAATTGTTTGGCTTAAAGCGGTGATAGAATGATTATATAGGGTATTTCACACAGTTCCTTATGGTCTCCTAATGGGGTATGTAACATTGGTTGGGCTGAAAATTGCCTGGTTGATATATTTATTGGCCTGTGTTTTGGCCCTATTTGTAACAAGAGCTTTTCTTCCAAATATGGTATGCTCATGAATATTTATATGAGCTGCGTGCTGATTGGTTGAGTAAATTGCCATACGCACACATTAGAGATGCGCGCTGATTGGTTGAGTGAATCCCCAATACAACACACATTAGAGACGCGCGCTGATTGGTTGAGCGAATCCCCAATACACACACATTAGAGAAGCGACAGTATCTCATATTCCAGACACTGCAATGTTTCCTTACCAAATTCACTTCTGAGACTTTTTTATGTGAGAAATCAACTATATAAAGCTCAAATATGGGCCGTTTTACGAAAATTTATGGCTAATTGCAAATTTGGTAAGACTGTGTGTCAGAGTTAAGCGGCGGTGCTGCTGCCTCGCCGCCTGGCCTGCCTTCCTTCACAGACCCCAGCCTGCTGTGAGCTCGATTGAGCTCCGTTAGGCTGGCAGCCCTGACAGAGCTCCAGGGCCTGTAACTCCCCTCTTCCTGCTAGCTAAATGGCCCGTTGTGTGAGAGTGAGAGCGCGGTCAGCGAGCTTGTTACACCAGCAATCTCTTACAACATGTTACACACAATGTCACGCCACTTATACAACATCTAAATGTCTTATAAAGCCAACAACGGTGTCCAATTTCAAGTTAATGAATATTTGTGAAGATTAGCTAGGTGTTTTGTTAGCTGCGACTGTCCCTTCAATCCTAGCTGTGTGTAGCTAGCTACAAATCACGGATAGTTAGCTTCATTTTAGGCGTAATTCGAGTATATTTACAGTTTGAATTTCGTCACGCCAGTTATACAACATCTAACTTAATGTCTTATAAAGCTAACAACGGTGTCCGATTTCAAGTTAATGAATATTTGTGAAGACTAGGTGTTTTGTCAGCTGCGACTGTCCCTTCAATCCTAGCTGTGTGTAGCTACAAATCACAGATAGTTAGCTTCATTTTCGGCGTAATTTGAGTATATTTACAGTTTGAATTTCGTCACGCCACTTATACAACATCTAACTAAATGTCTTATGAAGCTAACAACGGTGTCCGATTTCAAGTTAATGAATATTTGTGAATTCCAGAGGAATTCTAAGAGGAGGCTAGCTAGCTCCATCCAGCCGCAGGCATGTATTTCACCAATCGTTTGTTTAAATAACTCAACTCAATATATCCATATTCTGACAATTCAGACAAAGTACTTATTGTAGGTGATTTTAATATTCATGTGGACGTTGACAATGATAGCCTTAGTACTGCTTTCAACTCATTACTAGATTCCATTGGTTTCAGTCAGAGTGTTCATGAGGCAACGCACTTTTAACCACACCCTCGACCTTGTGCTGGCATATGGCATCAAAATTGAAGATGTATTAGTATTCCCGCAAAATCCTTTATTATCCGACCACTTCTTAATAACTTTTGAATTCTTAATACCCGATTATACGAAATTAGATAAAAGCTTCTACACTAGATGCCTATCTGACAGTGCTATAGCTAAATTTAAGGAATATATTCCAACAGCACTAAACTCATTACCGTGCTTTAATACAACCGAGGGCCTTTATGTAAACTTTAGTCCCTCTCAAATTGACAACTGTGTCGATGGTGCTACGGCCTGCCTACGGACTACTTTAGACTCTGTTGCTCCCCTCCAAAAAAAGACGATGAAGCAAAGGAAACTTGCACCTTGGTATAACTCCCAAACTCGTAAATTAAAGCAAATCTCGCGAAAACTTGAAAGTAAATGGCATTCCACCAAACTGGAAGAATCTCGTTTGGATTGGCAAGACAGTCTGAAAACCTATAGGAAGGCACTCAGAAATACCAGATCAGACTACTACTCCTCATTAATAGAAGAAAACAAGAACAACCCAAGGTTTCTTTTCAGCACTGCAGCCAGGCTGACAGAGAGTCACAGCTCTACTGAGCCATCTATTCCTAAAGCTCTGAGTAGTGACAACTTGATGAGCTTCTTTAATGATAAAATTATAACAATTAGAGATAAAATCCATCACCTTTTGCCCACAACTTCTAACGGGTCACCTTTAAATGACAGACTGCTAGAAAGAATCATTAGACCTGACATATACTTAGACGGCTTTTATCCTATAAACCTTCAACAATTAATGTTAAAGATATCCTCAGCTAAGCCATATACGTGTCTCTTAGACCCCATCCCAACGAGGCTACTCAAAGAAGCATTACCCGTGGTTAACACTTCACTACTAGATATGATCAATATGTCTCTATTAACAGGTTATGTACCGCAGTCATTTAAAGTAGCTGTGATAAAACCTCTTCTGAAAAAACCCACCCTCGATCCTGAGGTCTTAGCAAACTATAGACCTATATCTAACCTTCCCTTTCTCTCCAAGATCCTTGAAAAGGTAGTTGCTAATCAGTTATGTGATTTTCTCCATAGCAACAGTTTATTTGAAGACTTTCAATCAGGATTTAGAAAGCATCATAGCACAGAGACGGCACTGGTGAAAATTACTAACGATGTTCTAACTGCTGCAGACAAAGGACTTGTCTCCATTCTTGTTCTACTAGATCTTAGTGCTGCATTTGACACTATTGACCATACAATCCTGTTACAGAGATTGGAACACTTAGTTGGCATTAAAGGAATTGCTCTAAACTGGTTTAAGTCCTATTTCTCTGATCAATCTCAATTTGTTAATGTTAATGATAAATCCTCCAAGTACGCTAAAGTTAGCCATGGCGTTCCACAAGGCTCAGTGCTGGGACCAATTATTTTCTCCTTATATATGCTTCCTCTTGGTAACATTATTAGGAAACACTCAATTAACTATCACTGTTATGCGGATGACACCCTATTATACTTGTCAATCAAACCAGATGAAACCAGTCAGTTTGTTAAACTTCAAGCATGCATTAAAGATATAAAATCCTGGATGACCTTCAATTCTCTGATGTTAAACAAAACTGAAGTTATTGTGCTGGGCTCTAAACACCTCCGAACTTCATTATTTAAAGATATAGCTACTCTGGATGGTATTCTCCTGGCCTCCAGCACTACTGTCAGAAATCTAGGAGTTATTTTTGATCAGGATATATCCTTTAACGCCCATCTAAAACAAACCTCAAGAACAGCCTTTTTTCATCTTTGTAACATTGCCAAAATTAGGAACATCCTTTCTCAAAACGATGTTGAAAAACTAGTCCATGCATTTGTTACATCCAGGCTGGACTATTGTAACTCCCTACTGTCAGGTTGCTCAAATAAGTCCCTTAAGACTCTCCAGCTGATCCAGAATGCTGTAGCACGTGTTCTGACGAGAACTAAGAAAAGAGATCATATTTCTCCTGTATTAGCTTCTCTGCATTGGCTTCCTGTGAAATTCAGGATTGACTTTAAAATCCTTCTCCTTACCTACAAAGCCCTAAATGGTCAAGCACCATCCTATCTAGAACAGCTCTTAGTACCTTATTGTCCCAGTAGAGCACTGTGCTCCCAGAATGCAGAATTACTTGTGGTACCTAGAGTCTCTAAAAGTAGAATGGGAGCCAGAGCCTTCAGCTACCAGGCTCCACTCCTGTGGAACCAGCTCCCAGTCTGGGTTCGGGGGGCAGACACCGTCACCACATTTAAGAGTAAACTGAAAACCCTCCTCTTTGATAAAGCTTATAGTTAAGGAGTGAGGAGTTGCAGCGTCCGCCTAACCCGGCCCACCTGCTTCTCTTCGTAGTCAACAGATTTATTGATCATATAATGAATAATACAGTGAGAGTAGAGGGAGGCAGGCCAGTACAGCCCAATCCAGTTGGGGAGAGTTCAAAGCCCGACCAGGCACCTCTCTTTAACCTGCCTCTCTTAGTTATGCTATTATAATTCTAGACTACCGGGGAAGTTCCTTCCTTCCTATGACACACTGAGCTGCTCTCTCATCAATGTTTTCATTTGTTTCCTTTTGTATGCATCCTGTCCCAGAACTGCTTGTTACTAACCTAGCTCTGGGGAGTTTACTCCCTGGAGTCCTTTATGTTTCTTCTTCTCCGATTCCCTGCAAATGCCCAGCCGCGTCTTGCTGTGTCCTGCTGCGTCCGCTGCATCCACCCGTGCTCTGCAGCACCACGTTACATCTCGCAGCGCCCTGCTGTGATGTTCATACGCACAGAGTAGTCAGGATCCGGTATAGGAGACTGCACTACTCAGTATGACACAATGTGCCCTGCTATGACATGAACTACAACGACTACCTTCGAAGTCACTGTTCCATTATCTTTAATGTGACTATTATTTGCCACTGTTCATCACACCCCCAACCGGCCCCGTCAGACACCGCCTACCAAGAGTCTGGGTCTGCAGAGGTTTCTTCCTAAAAGGGAGTTTTTCCTCGCCACTGTTGCAACAGCCACTGCTAATGCTTGCTCTTGAGGGAATTCATTTCAATTTCAATTTCAATTTTATTTATAGTATCAAATCCTAACAGAGTTATCTCGAGACACTTTACAGATAGAGTAGGTCTAGACCACACTCTATAATTTACAAAGCCCCAACAATTACAGTAATTCCCTCAAGAGCAAGCATTAGCAGTGGCTATTGTGACAGTGGCAAGGAAAAACTCCCTTTTAGGAAGAAACCTTGGCAGACCCAGACTCTTGGTAGGCGGTGTCTGACGGGGCCGGTTGGGGGTGTGATGGCGATAATAGTCGCATTAAAGATAGTGGAACAGTGACTTTGAAGGTAGTCGATGTAGTTCATGTCACAGCAGGACGTTGCAGGATGAAACCTGGCGCTGCAGAGCACGGGTGGGTGCAGCAGACACAGCAAGATGCGGCCGGGCGTTGAAGGGAATCGCAGAGCATAGCTCTGCGAAGAAGAAACATAAGGACTCCGGGGAGTAAACTCCCCAGAGCTAGGTTAGTAACAAGCAGTTCTGGGACAGGATGCATACAAAAGGAAACGAATGAAAACATTGATGAGAGGCTGTACTGGCCTGCTTCCCTCTACTCACACTACATTATTGATTATATGATCAATAAATCTGATGACTACAAAGAGAAGGAGGTGGGCCGGGTTAGGTGGACACTGCAACTCCTCATTTCTTAACTATAAGCTTTATCAAAGAGGAGGGTTTTCAGTTTATTCTTAAATGAGGTGATTGTGTCTGCCCCCCTAACCCAGACTGGGAGCTGGTTCCATAGGAAAGGAGCCTGGTAGCTGAAGGCTCTGGCTCCCATTCTACTTTTAGAGACTCTAGGAACCACAAGTAACTCTGCATTCTGGGAGCGCAGTGCTCTGGTGGGACAATAAGGTACTAAGAGCTGTTCTAGATAGGATGGTGCTTGACCATTTAGGGCTTTGTAGGTCAGGAGAAAGACTTTAAAGTCAATCCTGAATTTCACAGGAAGCCAATGCAGAGTAGCTAAAACAGGAGAAATATGATCTCTTTTCTTAGTTCTCGTCTGAACACGTGCTGCAGCATTCTGGATCAGCTGGAAAGTCTTACGGGACTTATTTGAGCAACCTGACAGTAGGTAATTACAATAGTCCAGCCTGGAAGTAACGAATGCATGGACTAGTTTTTCAGCATCGTTTAGAGACAGGATATTCCTAATTTTGGCAATGTTACGAAGATGAAAAAAGGCTGTTCTCGATGATTGTTTTAAATGGGCGTTAAAGGATATATCCTGATCAAAAATAACCCCTAGATTTCTGACAGTAGTGCTGGAGGCCAGGACAACACCATCCAGAGTAGCTATATCTTTAGATAATGAAGTTCAGAGGTGTTTAGGGCCCAGCACAATAACTTCAGTTTTGTTACAGTTTAACATCAGAAAATTATAGGTCATCCAGGATTTTATATCTTTAATACATGCTTGAAGTTTAGCTAACTGACTTGTTTCGTCTGGTTTGATTGATAAGTATAATTGGGTGTCGTCCGCATAGCAGTGATAGTTAAATGAGTTTTTCCTAATGATATTACCAAGAGGAAGCATATATAAGGAGAATAAAATTGGTCCAAGCACTGAGCCTTGTGGAACGCCATGTTTAACTTTCGCGTACTTAGAGGATTTATCATTAATATTAACAAATTGAGATCGATCAGAGAAATAAGACTTAAACCAGCTTAGTGCAATTCCTTTAATTCCGACTAAGTGTTCCAATCTCTGTAACAGGATTGTATGGTCAATAGTGTCAAAAGCAGCACTAAGACCTAGTAAAACAAGTATGGAGACAAGTCCTTTGTCTGCAGCAGTTAGAACGTCATTAGTCATTTTCACCAGTGCCGTCTCTGTGCTATGATTCTTTCTAAATCCTGATTGAAAGTCTTCAAATAAGCTGTTGCTTTGGAGAAAATCACATAACTGATTAGCAACTACTTTCTCAAGGATCTTGGAGAGAAAGGGAAGGTTAGATATAGGTCTATAGTTTGCTAAGACCTCAGGATCGAGGGTGGGTTTTTTCAGAAGAGGTTTTATCACTAGCTACTTTAAATGACTGCGGTACATAACCTGTTAATAGAGACATATTGATCATATCTAGTAGACAGGTGTTAACCACGGGTAATGCTTCTTTGAGTAGCCTCGTTGGGATGGGGTCTAAGAGACAGGTAGATGGCTTTGCTGAAGATATCTTTACCATTAGTTGTTGAAGGTCTATAGGATAAAAACAGTCTAAGTATATGTCGGGACTCGTCGTTCTTTCTAGCGGTCCTGCATTTAAAGATGAACCGTTAGAGGTTGAGGGCAAAAGATGATGAATTTTATCTCTAATTGTTATAATTTTATCATTAAAGAAGCTCATGAAGTCATCACTACTCAGAGCTAGAGGAATAGATGGCTCAGTTGAGCTGTGACTGTCAGCCTGGCTACAGTGCTGAAAAGAAACCTTGGGTTGTTCTTGTTTTCTTCTATTAATGATGAGTAATAGTCTGATCTGGCTTTTCTTAGGGCCTTCCTATAGGTTTTGAGACTTCCTTGCCATTCCAAATGGGATTCTTCCACTTTGGTGGAGCGCCACTTACTTTCGAGGTTTTGTGAGATTTGTTTTAATTTGCGAGTTTGGGAGTTATACCAAGGAGCTATTTTCCTTTGCTTTATCGTCTTCTTTATGAGAGGAGCGACAGAATCTAAGGTCGTCCGTAGGCAAGTCGTAGCACCGTCTACAAATGTATCAATTTGAGAGGGACTGAGGTTAACATAGAGGTCCTCTGTTATGTTAAGGCACAACATAGACTGGAATGCTGTAGGAATACTTTCCTTAAATTTAGCTATAGCACTGTCAGATAGGCATCTAGTGTAGAAGCTGCTGTGCACACTCTGACTGAAACCGATTGAATCCAGTAATGAGTTGAAAGCAGTACTAAGGCTATCATTGTCAACGTCCACATGGATATTAAAATCACCTACAATAAGTACTTTGTCTGATTTAAGGACTACACATGATAAAAACTCTGAGAATTCAGATAAAAATTCAGAATACGGACCTGGAGCTCGGTAGACAACAACAAATATAATTGGCTGTTCTGATTTCCGTGTTGGATGTTGAAGATTAAGAACAAGGCTTTCAAAAGAGTTATAATATAGTTCGGGTTTTGGGTTAATTAACAGGCTCGAATCAAATATGGCTGCAACTCCCCCTCCTCGGCCTGAGCCTCTAGGAATTTGAGTGTTAATATGACTGGGAGGGGTGGCTTCATTTAGACTAACATATTCTTCATGGCCCAGCCAGGTTTCAGTAAGACAGAATAGATCAATTTGATTATCAAATATCAATTCATTTACTAGTACTGCTTTAGAAGACAAAGATCTGATATTTAGTAATCCACATCTAATTTTCCTATCCTTTTCTATCATTGCAGTGGTAGTTTTAATTCCAATTAGGTTGTTAAGTATTGCCCCTCTATTCACCACTTTGTGTGGTCTGTTGTTGATTATAATTGGAATAGTACGAGTACTACATGTTACTGGAATAGTACTAGTACTACACGTTACTGGACTAATACTAGTACTACATGTTATCCTACAGAAAACATTTTCAGATTCATCCACTTGTATAGTGCTATCAGGATCAATACCTGGGGGACATGAATCTGTGATTTTTCAACATAATGTCAATACTTGCCTTCTGTCAGTGTGGTCGTTATGTTGTCAGATAGCATCCTGGCTCCGTGTCGGTTTGGGTGGAGACCATCACGCTTCAGCAGGTTGGGCCTCTCCCAGAACAAGTTGAAGTTGTCGACATAGGGAATGCTCAGGGAAGTGCAGAGTGGTTCCAGCCAGGTGTGGAGCCAGAACAGTCTGGACCATCTCTCCGCACCCTTCCTGTAGGTAGGTAGAGGCCCAGAGATGACTTTTTTTAGTACTACTTAGTTTGTGCTGGATGTCACGGACCTTGGCACCGGGGAAGCAGTAGACCTTGGAGGGACCGCTAGGTAAAGGGGGAATGTGGAGGTCCCTTACCATGGAGCTTCCGATGACCAGCGTGGAGGTTGATGAGTCCGAGGGGGAAGAGTCCGCCCTCAATGGGCGCGTCGACTGTGTGGATGGACCAGGATGAGCTGCGTGGGGACGTGGCAGAGAAGGGAACTCCTCGTCGTTCGTCAGAATGCTGTAGCGGTTTTCTAGTTGTAGGGGTTGGGCTGGGGCTGAGCTCTGGTGCTTGCTTACATGCCATGGCTCAGGCTGGTGTGGAGTGGAGCTGGTCAGCAGAGCTGGCTGGGTCCTCGGCAGAAGCCGAGGAGAGACAACAGGGACAGAGGTTGTATTAGTGCGTGGTGGGGTGAGAGTATTGCAGGGCACAGTGGAATCAAGACATCCGACAGTGTGTGTGTGGGGGGAACTTCCAATGATAATGGAGTCAAGGAACTCTTCACTTGCCTTGATCTGGTGGAGAGACAATATTCTGGCTTCAAGTTCCACTATCTTCTGGCTGAACAGGAGGCACGAGTCACAGCCAGGTGAACAGCTGAGGGGGGGCATCGTGTCATGTAGCTTGCTAGATTAGGTAGTTTAGCTAGTAGCAACGTTGATGGAGGCCTTCTCCTAAAACCTAAAAACCTTCACAAGTCGAAATACAATGCAAGTGCTCCTGCTTGTGTTAGCAAGCTGTGGATAGCCCGTTACTGCTACCAAAATATAGAATAGATTTCCCAGGAGGCAAAATCCTGAGTGGGTCGCTTTAACTCCAGCTAGCAGGCAGGCTAACTAGCTGTTAGCACAACAAATACCTAGACGTTAGCTAACGGAGCGGAGGAAAGTTTTTGCAAACAACGGAGAAACTGCGGCCAGACAGGTCCGGTTAAAATACAGCTAAGCGGTGTAATTAGTGACTGTATTTCGTTGTGGAGGACTTTAAATCGCAAGACGTTAAGCATTAAGCGTCTGCCGTCCTGCGTAGGTTTTCGAGCCAATCAGTTGCAAAAATCAACTTACCTCTCTAACTGACAGGCCCAACGTACAAGCATTTCTGGGACGGGATACACACAAATAGTAATAGTAATAGAAAGGGAGAGGAGAGAGCAGCTCAGTGTGTCAAAGGAAGGAAGGAAGGAAGTCCCCCGGCAGTCTAGAACTATAACAGCGTAACTATAACCGCGTAACTAAGAGAGACAGGTCATAAGGAGAGGTAGCCTGTTCGGGCTTAGAACTCTCCCCCTGCCGGATCGGGCTTGGCTGGCCTGTCTCCCTCTACTTTGTTATGTATTATTAATCTAACAATTATGAAGAGAGGCAGGTGGGCCAGTTAGGTGAACACTGCAACTCCTCACTCCCTAACTATAAGCTTTATCAAATAGTTCACACTCGTTCACACTCACTCGACATTCCCGTCGACTGCTGTCGCTTGTGGATCGAAATGTTGTGGGCGGGGCTAAAAACCGTTACGTCGAGGGGCAATGAAAAGTCCTTTGATGATAGTAGAGCTTGATGGCTGCTTGCTAATTCCAATTAGGTTGTTAAGTATTGCCCCTCTCTTGGTTACCTTTGATTTAACTGATCCTAGTCAAGGAACAGACACCGTCTCATTTTCTTTTGGGACAGGCTGTGGCTGGCGTGAACTGGATGCTAAATTGACTATGTTTGCAGTCAACTTCTTATTACTTAGGGGCTTCACCACTTTGTATGGTCTGTTGTTGATTATAATTGGAATAGTACTAGTACTACATGTTACTGGAATAGTACTAGTACTACATGTTACTGGAATAATACTAGTACTACATGTTATCCTGCAGAAAACATTTGCTATCAGGATCAGTACCTGGGGGACATGAATCTGTGATATTTTCAACAGAATGCCAATACTTGCCTTTCAGTGTGGTTGTTATATGAATTACTGTAATTGTTGGGGCTTTGGAAATTATAGAGTATGGTCTAGACCTACTCTATCTGTAAAGTGTCTCAAAATAACTCTGTTATGATTTGATACTATAAATAAAATTGAATTGAATTGAATTGAAATTGAAGTAAAATCGGTTTTACATTCTATCACCCCTTTTAAATGTAAATCTATTGCTGTAGCTGTCTGTAGCTTAATTGTTAAAATGCTTAAATGCTAATAGCTTAATGGTGTTGTATTGCTGTAAGTCATTTTGTATAAACATGCCTGCCAAATGAATACATGTAAATTAAGCTTTCTGATGCAACACCTTATTAATCCGTCCGACCACTTTTCTTTTAAATGAGCATTTTTTTATCAAGCCTCTATAGGTTTTTGCCTACAAATCAATATTTTTAGACCAGGAAGAGAGTGGTATTTAGAGGGTTTTGAAGCTACATTATTAACGTATACTATGTGAGGAGAGCAAATCCGAAAGATTAAGGGTCTGGCTATGAGTAATGAAAATGGCCCAACTCAAGGGGCGGCACCAAGCATGCATTTGAAAATATCACATCAATTTATACATTGCCAGAGTGACTCGCTGAGCAAATTCAAATTGTGCTCTCGTGAAAACTATGGACTTCCAGGGTACATTCACTCACCATTGTTTGCATCTGAACTCTTCAAATGTGGTGGTGGCGCAGTGGATATGACACATACATTTGGTGTGGGATATCTGGGTTCAATTCCCACTGCAATATGTCAACCAATATGTCCCTGAGCAAGACACTTAACCACTAGTTGCTCCAGAGGCGTGTGGCCTCTGACATATGTAGCAATTGTAAGTCACTTTGGATAAAAGCGTCAGCTAAATGACATGTAATGTAAATGTAAATGTGATACACACACACACAGTACAAAACTTTGAAGACTGGTTTTATTCCATATTGATATCTAATTTGACTTCTACAGGATCTTGTGTGCTGTGATATAATGTGGTGTGAAGACTGGGTTCTAGATTTCAGGCAAAACCGGCAAAATCCAGGGTTCCGTACTCCTCAAAGGGATGTAGTAGTGAAACTCTTGAATGCCATGACTCCATCTAAATATTAGATTGTATCATCAAATTCACATTGTACCATATTGTAAGTGTATGGATTGTATGTGGGACGCTTCCCAAGATGAGAGCCACTGCACCATTCAGAGTAAAAACAAAATGCAGTGATTTTGACTTTTATTGTTTTTGCAAGTTACAGACATTACATCACTACTGTTCACCAAACTGATTTCCTTTATATCACCACCCAGAGAAAGAGAATGTTATATCTATAAAGCTCTGGAAAAAAATGAAGAGACCACTGCACATTTTTTCTGATGTCACCCTACAGTTGCTGAGTGACATTCAAATGAGTTGACGGTCATGTTCAAAATTAAGAGACCACTGCAAATTTACTAACGGTACGAAAACCCCCCGAAAACTATCGGTTTTACCTAGCTTGAGTTGCTGCAGCTAACAGTTAGAACTTTCAGGCAGCTACGGTGCTACACTCTGTGGGGCATGTTTATGATCCATCATGTTCATGCCGCCGGAGTGCCTGGTTGCTTTAGCTGTTGGCTGCAGCAACCTGAGTTAGGTAAAACCAACTGTTTTCCATTTTTTTTTTCATACTGATAGTACTCGTCACCTCGAGAAACAGAGATCTCTGTGAAAAGTCGACTGATTTCTCCTTTAATGCAATGCCAATATTAAACAGTTCTTGCACACAAAACTCAGGATCCATGAAACTAGTTATCCCATAACTCAATTTTCATGACTGATTTGCTCAGTGGAGTCATTGTACCCCTTACAGTGCAAAAATTGCCCTTATAGGTGTTTTCAGATCCATATGTCTCCTTTCTAGAAAAGAATGGGTCATTGGAAGAATATATTTTGTTGTACAACTCTTCATTAACTTCAAAATTACCCCCAAGGAAGCCCAGAGCAAATACATTTTTAGACTCAATGTAATTGTATGGCACAGAGAACATTATGACCAGACTTTCAGGTGTCTTCTGCTCATCAGCGATGGTGTAAGTCAGGACCCCCACAGCGCCCCCTACAGTGTCTCGAAAGTTGGAGAATGAGCATGTTTCTGTTTCCTCCATTTTCACAGTGGGTTGGGGGAGGTTGTAGCAATATCCATTGTAGGTATATACCCTAATAAAGGAGAAGTGCATCATAAATATGAATAAACACACACACATCAAAATACCTGCTGAAATTTGTGATTGGTTTATTATTAGGGGTCCAAGCAGTGAAGATGCTGGAACCTTAATTGTATTTGTTTCCATAATCGTTCCACTTTTTTCCAAATCTCAGACCTTGCAGAAAATCAATGCCGTACAACCTGTTTGTGTTCTATCCTGCAATGTTTGGCTTGGCTATAATATGAATAATACTTTTACCACCAAAATATGGAATCCCAGGTAATGTGTTTTTCAGGCTGTGAAACTGAATATCATGGCCTGACATAAATACGAAGTCATTTAAAAATATTTATTATACAGTCCTTGGTTTTGGGACTCAATCATGATATAGACAAGGTTTCAACAAAATCGGAGACAGTGCAGCCACAATCTTTTGCAGCTATGTTTACTATAAGTATCCCCTTTCTTTCTCCCTATTGTTGTATACCCTCAACCTTGTTATCACAAAGGCTCTCAATGTATCTACAACTGTTAAAGGCCTAACCTTATGCAGTCATTGTTTGTTCTTTATTGTGTCAATGTCCCAAAACACTCAGAACAGATCTATGATGATAGAAAGGAGAATCATAAATGATCACACAAGTGCTGTCTTTGACCAGACACTTTCAAGTCAACTGTCAGACTGGATAGATGATTTATTGGATAATTATAATTAAGAAATGTTCAAGGTTTGCTGTATTAATGTAATGGTTAAGGTTACTGAAAAAAATACTTTATTTTTCTATATTTTAGAGTGTGTGTGTGTGTGTGTGTGTGTTTGTGTGTGTGTGAGTGCATTTCCTTGGTGTTCACAGTTTTATCTGTTCACAGATGCATAGTATCACTAACACCACAAACCCTGGTTTTTGCTGAGCCCTCCAATAATATGAATGGAAAGGAATAGGTATTGACATTATAATTCATACTGAACTTGAATATTCATTTTTAAGCATGCATAACTCACTGTGGATTTGTGAGGACGTATTTCTTGCTGTAATTTGTTAGATGGATTGAAATGCTCCGATCCCCTGTGTTGACAGCTTTTCCCAGGATATCAGTAGACACAGAAATACCAGATAGAGTAGCCAGTGCTATCTCTGCTCCAGCTAATATCTGTGCCATACTTCAACAGTCTGTAATGACAAAGCACAATTTGCTGTTCATTTCAGATTCTATAGCCACAAATGCAACAAGTTTCACTGAATATATTTGACACCTTAGCTCAGATCAATGCTGATGTCAGATCATTTTTGTTTGTAAATGTTGCAGTTTTTAGATTGCTGATATGCTTTATCACATGACACCAATAGAAACATGACACCTAGCTCTGAGTGTTTGGAATTGTATGCTGCTACAAGAGTCTAAAACTGGCATGATTCTTTCTACCAGCAGACCAATCTAAAAATTATGATCATCATAATTATGAGATAAGTATCTTCAGTGATAGTAGCCACCACAAGGTAGTAGGGTAATGATAGATGCTGCTATCTGCCATTATTTCCTCCTTGGAATGAGGCACTGGGAAATACTGACATGCGCATAGCTCCACCTATTGGTTAGGACTGTGAACGTGCAACGGTTTGCTGCCCTTGAGGTTGTTGTTGTTGTTGTTGTTGTAAATTTATTTGATTAGGACAATGCACATTAATCAACATTTCTGTAAATGCGCCAGTGTTAGCCAGTCGGCTAATTTTCAACTGTAGTCCTAGTATGCATGTCTTTATGGTGGGAAAAAACAGGAGCACCCGGAGGAACCCCACACAAACTCCAGGTAGAACATGCAAACTCCACACAGAAAGGCCCGGAACGACATGGATTTGATTTTGACACCCTTATTTTTTATGCCACTCAAAGACATGTTAATATATCAAAGTAGGAAATAAGTAGGAAATATGTGCTTGCTTTTATTGAAAGGCTATTTAGATCCTCAGCACAGATCCTATCCTTATCTCATAATTATGAGATAACGTGATTTTTTTACTCATGTGAATGCAATGCGCTTCCGTAGAAATAGCTCTTGATAAAAACAAATTGCATATATACAAAAAATTATATTAAATGGGCTTATCAAATTTTTAAGTACCCTCAATAACACTCATTTTAGTACAGTTCCTCTTCAAATGTAGGGCCTTACAGAAAATCATTGAACATTCAGTACAAACAGTTAAAGACATACTGGGAAAATTGGTTTTGAAGATCTCAATGCAAAAACATGGCTTCCCAAATAATGTGTCTTTTACTCGCTGAAATAATAATAATAAATAAAATAAGATAGACATATGATTGAAACAGAAATATTATATAGATCTTGTTTTGGGGAATTTGTATGACGTTTGTTGAATACCTTATGAGTACGTCAATGGGTAGGTTTATATGGGCACATGAATCATGCCTCAATCGGAATAAAAACATATAACACATAAACACCTTTATCAGAATGAAATTGGCCAATTCAATTGGAACTGCAATCAGATTGAAAGGGGTGGTGTATTCCTTTTAGAATCCAATTGAATAACCATGTAAATACTCAGTCAAATTGCAGAATCTTTGCGCATGCACATTACTTGTTTTGTAACATGAACAAACTATTATTTTTGCGAAAACAGATGGCTTCATAACAGTTACACTACTTTAGTGATTATCTTTACATCTCATCCACAGCCTAGCCAATGTGACGCCATCCTCTAAGACCTAAAACCAAAGCAGTATCCATCGTTTTCTTAGACAAATGATAACACCACAAAGAAAATCTCTTGTGGTCACCTCTCTTCCTTGCATTTAGTATAAATAAACATGTGTTAGCTTCACACTGTTGCCTCGTAACTGTGCTAAACAGACGATAGATTTGTATTTTGAGCAGATTCGGAAACAGAATGAAATGTGTGCATTGTTATTCCAATTAAATTTGTTCAAGTATAAACATCTGATAGGATTAGATAACTGTGCATAAACCGTTGGCCCGATGTCTTCAATCAGACTGAGAAAATGGTTGCAAAGTTAAACACACTGTGTGTTTGTTAGGTTCTTTGTCAGGGTTAATTAAAGTTTTGCCATATCTTTACATTACACAGTAAACATATGGTAAATATTTATTTACTTTGGTAGGTTCTATGAACTCAATTATTAGATTAGTTAGTTAGTTCCCTCTGATTAAAAGTTATAAAATGCTGAAAGTATACATTTTTGAGAACATACCTTGAGAAATGGCAAAACGTAAATGTTTCCACCAATAAATTGTTGATTCAATTAGATAAATTAGCAAAATATGCCTCTACAGTTTCCCTGCTGTACTGATAATAGCATTATTAGTAAGTACCTTCATCCTAATTGGCGTAGTGTCATTACCTGGTTTTAGAGGAGGTGTGCAGAGGCTGAATAGAGCTGGTCTCTGTTGTCCCTGCAGCTACTGAGAGAGAATGAGCTGCCTGCAGAGAGTATTCAGTGAGCACGTGTAGGTGTGTGGTATATTTGTGGTACGACCAGGGAGTGCATTTGACCATTTATGGAAAAGGATTCTTTACTTGTTGAAAGGCTGTGGATTTGCATGTACTCATACAGCTGGTACAGTAGTCCCTTTCAGGACTGTTTAATATCTCAAAAGTGTTTATATCTCTGAAAGGCAACAACTTATGTATTGACTTGCAAAACATGCAGTTTTTCCACAGATTGATTTTTGACCTTTCACGAATAATTTTAGTTTTTAACAGTATATGTATTTGTTGCGTGTCTGTATGTTTCTTTTCTAAAGGCATCTATTGGGACACCTGCCAGGACCTTGTGCATTGGACTGAATTTGACATTGCACAAATACTGTTCCATGATGAATGGAGCCGCACACATGGATGCACGCATACTTCTCCTGCCTGTGGTGGGTTGTGACATAAAAATTTAAAAAAGAAAATTCCTCTTCTCTAATGTTTGTTTAACGACCGTATGTCTTTTTTTGTGCAAGCATTTGTTATCTAGTTCTTCTTGTGGTGTAATTGCACTAATAAGAGGGAAAACATCACTCTCCTTAATGAAAAAAAGATCTGTGAGACAAAAGAGGAGAGGAGAGGTAGATGAGTAAACTGCATAAATGAGAGATTATATTTGTTCATGGAAAACACAGGTACCTTCACTTACTGCAAACTGGAAGTTCTTCCATATAAAGGAATACCTCAGTTTTTATTTGCATAATAAGACTATGAATGACGTTTCATGGCAGATAAGCCAAGTGGCCTACATGTGGAATGACGTCAGACCAGGTGAGGATCACATAGAACTGCTGTTTCTTTCTTTACTCTTGTTCATGTGGTCACTCTGGTGACTGTTGTTCTCTGCCACCTGCTCAGCAATCGCTCAATGTAATGCAAAATATCTGTGCAGAAACTGCAATATTCCTGCCGAGCAGAGACAGCGTATTGACTGATCATGTGCAGGTCCATTTGCCAACCGGTTGTTTCTTAATCAAGGTCATTCTGAGTACAATTTTACAGCAGCCACTTCAGTGCCTTTGCACACTGTGAAAACTTGATTAAAAGCCCAATTAAATGATGGCTTGATGTGGCCACAGGTTTGGATTAATTAAGACAGGTCTCGATTAGAAGGCTGATCTGGGTTTTATGGTTGTGTAACAGGCAGGGGTGAAAGTAGGCTGGTATCAGTACTGTGTACCACCATAAGATTCAGAGGTGGTATGCTGTACCAGAACGAGAGGAGAGCAGCTGCTTGTCAAAAACATGGCTAAACTTACACAATTGACACATTTCACACTCTCACAGTTCCCTTTCAGCAATGCTTCCTCCAATGTGATTTTGAAATGACACGATATCCGTGCATTAAAGGTGCAGGTGTCCACCATCCACTAGCTGCCCATTCTGTGAGTAAAAAAAACAGTCTCTGTGGACAGCCCAGGCTTTGAAAACTGGACACAAACAAAGTGGGGGCAGCCTGTCCCCCGAAACAAAAACAAAACCCTGTGTTGACTTTCTCTGGGAATGCTGAAGGGAGAGGTTAGCTACATCTCTTGTGTGTTTCGTGTGGTCCTTAAAAATATATAATAATACATTGTTTAGGACAAAAACGTCAGCTACTAATTTTAAACATAAACATAAAAAACGTGATTTCCTGCGCAATCGCTGACTGCACCTTTCAGACCGTAAGGCTACTGTCTATGACTGCATCGGACTCAAAACAAAAGCGCAACTGACACATCTCACTCCCCACACATGCCTCTCTTGCGCTAGGTTAATGTCTGTGCTTCCTCCAATGGGATTTTAAAATTAAACTTACAACAAGATCCGTGCATTAAGGCATTTCTTATTTATCAACTGATAACCAAACTCAACTAATTACTACCTTACAATCTCCCAGACTAACCCTGATGGCCTATTATGGAAAAACAGATGGGTGAATATCGCTGAGCGCAGTGGCGCACTCATTCATACACTGTGGCCGAGGCTGCTGTACAAGGTGCCACCTGCTCATCAGATAAACACTCACGCACATTTACACTCCGATGCTCAGCATCTTAGGGTTCAGTGTCTTGCCCAAGAACACTTTGGCACGGGACTGCAGGGCCAGGGATTGTACCACCAACCTTCTGATTGGCAGGCAACCGCTCTACCACTGAGCCACAGCCGCCCAGTAGGTGGCCCACAGTAGGTGGCAGTCCAGGTTAAGAAACAGAGCAGATCAAGTAGTTGAGTAGAAAAAGATGAAACTAAATAGGAAAAACGAGACAAAGAAAAGCAGTGTACAATTGTGAATGGAAATGTAATGCTAAGTTATTGGAATGGAAATAAATGTAAGCACCTTTAACATACTTGTGGATACATTTTGTGTCAAGTGTGCAACAAATGTAGTCGATTTAGTAAGGGAGTTTGTCGGTTAGTTAGTTAGTTAGTCGGTCATAGGGTAGGCTAAGTAAACAATACGTTTGCATTATTATCATCAAGAGATGTGCTAACTCGTACCTCCGGATTGCTTTGCATTGAGATGATACTTCAGACTTGACGAATTCCTATGGTACCTATGGTAGGCAACGGAAATCCCTTACTGCAGAAATAGTAGAGAATGATGCTCCTGTCAACAGGAGTGGTCGGGCGTTTCCTTAAACATAGGCTAAATGTTTCATTCACAGGACCATGCAGTGCATTCTTGTCTGCCTCCTTCAGTCACTGTAGACACACTGCACTGCACTGGGTCAAATGTCACTACAAAATGTGTGAATCAGCGTTAATTTTTTTAACACATTATTAGGGCCCGAGCGCCAACAGCGGTGAATTATTAGTAATTAAGCCACACCCCCTGTCATAACTGGTGAACCATTTAAGGTTGAGTCTTGTGTGAGGTGTCATTGAACTCAGCAGATAGTTCCTTATTCATTGATCTTATCATATCATATCATGATTCCCACAGGATGTTATGTGAATGGTGATGTTTTCACTTGGAAAAACGTTTATTCGATGTCCATGAACGCACGGGTAGAGTCTTGTGTGAGGTATCATTGACCTCAGCAGGGAGTTCTCTTTTCAGTGGTGATGATTTGCAGTGTCTGAGTGTCACGCAAATGCACAGTCGCAAGGAGCGACGTCCGCCAGTAACAGACACGTGCACAAGCGCCAGGGCCCGTCCATCGCTGCTTGCTTCTTTAATTATGTTTGTAATTAATTAATTGAAATTAACGCATTATTTTGACAGCCATAATAAAAAGACAATTAAGACCAAAATGTATGGCAATTGTGATGACTGAATGGAACTTTCTGGTGATATTCCCCCAGATATGAATGCCAGTTATGGTTGTTATGGTTTGCTCTCTCTCTGCCCTGAGTTGGGTGGTTTTTTCCCTGTTTGTCTGTGTGTTCTGTGTTTTTCCACCTGGAGTGCTGGAGGCGTGTCCGGAAGAAAGTAGGTCAAGGGGCGTGGCCAATTCAACACTGCACAGCTGGTCTTCACAGCTGCAGCTCATCTACTTGATTCACTCCAGCAATACTTAAACCCGGGCTGATCACCTCTTTGGTGCCAGTTTGTTATCTATAACCCATGTGGTAACTTGGTTCTCGGTTCTAGTTAAACTCTGGTGTTGTCTGTGTGTTCTTGTGCACTATTGGTTTGCCTTTGTTCCCTGAGCCCATACTAACCTTGTGTCTCTCTCTAGTTCCCACTCTGACCTGCTGCTTCCTCCGCTGTGCCTGCATGGTTCAAGCCTCACCGTCCAGCTTCTGTCTCCAACTTGGGATACCAACTGTGTACTCATCTCTGCCTGTTCACCTCGTGTCCCGTAACAACCTGGACTCTTCCCCGTCAGCTCGCCTCAAGCCTCAGAGCAGCCAGGAGTTTCCCCACCCTGTCACTTCCCTCAGTGTTTCTCTGAGTACACTCCGCTCCATTAAACCTTTTGAAACTGCTTCATGTTGTCTGTGTGATATCTCTGCGTCCTGAGTCAGACAAGCCCCTTAACAATGGTATATAATGGTAAGGGGAACATTGTCATATATTATGAAGACAGTTATTATTGTTGACTTAATCTTTAGTCTTTTAACCTATTGGCTGTGAAACACTTTTCTTCTTAAACACATTCTTTAACACCTGAGACTTTCAACTCGGCTTTTGACTCTAGGTTAACTTGTGCTTGAGAGCTGGAGACTTCAAACAATTTAGGATTAGGTGTATTGACTAAAACACTGCTTTTTGATCTTCTGGACCTAATAATCTAACACAAATAAACAGAGAGGCTGACTCATGATGGCAATAAATAAAGATAAAAATTGATACACAGGGAGTAAATGTAAATTTTATTTATGTTGGACAGTTACATTCTCCGTCTATCAACAAAAACATTTATATGTCTCATGTAGAATCACCAAATTGGTTTCACTTAGAGTAAGCTGCTTAATTAATATAATGCTTAATGAATACAATTTATCCTGATATGTACATTAATGCCAGTACATTAATGTCATGCCAGTAATAAAACTCAGCTTTAAATGTAAGTATCCCAGAGTTCAACTTTCATCATTGATTTACCCATTGAAGTCATATTTCCCTTAATTATGCATTCACTTGCATTAACTTTGCCCCGATAAGTGACACCAGATCCAGTTGTAACAGCTCTGGAAAAGCTTCCCTTATCGCTTATTCCCTTATACATTAAGTCATAGAGATGATTATTGCACAGATGACTTGGTTCAAACAATCCAAGTGCAAACAAGTTCTCATTCGGCTGGTAAACACCGGGGACAAAGAACATGATGGCCAGGCGCCCATGAGTTTTCCTTTGGTCATCTGCGATGTCGTACATCACAACCCCTGCTGTGTTCCCTTGGCTGGTGAAGGAGAATAATTCTGTTTTCTCTTTACTCACAGAGGGTTGGGGAGGGTTGTAGCACTGGCCACTGTTGGAGTAGACTCTGAGAAAAGATTTGCAGGTATATTAGTTTTTTAGTATGTTGTGGACATGTAAATGTCTGAGTGGCAAACATGAAACATATTTCATATGTTTCATTCTCACATATTTCTTCTCTGCATTTAACCTTGGGTATTGAACACAAACTAGCAGAAGTGAACACATTTAACCTTGTGTATTGAACACAAACTAGCAGAAGTGAACACATTTAACCTTGTGTATTGAACACAAACTAGCAGAAGTGAACACATTTAACCTTGTGTATTGAACACAAACTAGCAGAAGTGAACACATTTAACCTTGTGTATTGAACCAAAAACACACTAGCAGTGTGTGAACATACACACAGCGGGGGCAGCAGGCGGCAGTGGCCTGTTCAATCATGGACATGTGCTTCATTCTAATGCTGTGTGAACTGAAGGTTTCTAATTAGTCTTTCCTTGTGCTCTTTCTGTTCTCAGATAGATTTAATAAAAAACTACAATAATGTATCATTTGACTTTGTTGTATAAACAAAATTCTGTAATGAACTCCAAAATTCGGAAATGTTGATTTAATTAGTCTTTTCTCTCTCAGGTTTTGATTTTCTTCCTATCTCTTTGCCCCAGGCCGTTGGTACATTTCTTACACCCATACAATGGCAAAAAAAGTCCCCTGAAACAAACCTAAGAAACGTACAGAACCTTTCCCAACATGACAATGCTCGGAAAGAGGCACAATGTTCAGACTGGAAGGGTTAACTATAGAATCAGAACTGATTATGCATTGTTATTTCAACAAAAACAGGGTCGATGGGAGTATGCAAAATATACTATAAACTAGACTGAGAGGGATGTTGACTGTTCAGTAGATATTAAATATTAATATGGAACTCACTGTGGGTTTATGAGAATGTATTTCTTGCTGGAGTTGGTTAGATGTATGGAAACGCTGCGTTCGGACGCACTGGAAAAATGTTGTGCAAGCTCCATTGTCTTTGAGAGCCCAGTAAACAAAGCAAACGCTAATCTTGCCACCCCTGTCCATACAGCGGCAGTTCCTGCTGAAATTGCTTCAGCTACAACCACTTCTGCCATCTTCAGACTGGGTGGATCAGCGGAGATCTGCAGAGGAAAACTGGAATTTACTATTTTTTTTATTGGCGAGTAGTGTTTGAATTAGAATCTGGTCTCAATAGCTTCATCACTGACTACCCTTGGTGAGACCTTTTACAGAATTTAGGATTAATTTCATATACCCTGATCTTTATTAATTTTCCCCCATTACACCTTTATGCAATCCATACCATCATCATAAAATGTAGCATATTTGAAGACATATATATATATATGTCTTCAAATATGCTACATATATATATATATGTCTTCAAATATGCTACATATATATATATGTCTTCAAATATGCTACATTTTATGATGATGGTATGGATTGCATAAAGGTGTAATGGGGGAAAATTAATAAAGATCAGGGTGTATGAAATTAATCCTAAATGTATACAATATATATATATATATATATATATATATATATATATATATATATATATATATATATATGTCCATGTGTATGCATCCATGGCATTATTTGATGCACATAATGAAATATAATTTCACATACATAAAACATTCTTCATATTAAGATCTAGATATTGCTTACATTTTCCCTGCGTTCGTCATGTTAATTCAGTAACAAAGTGCAAACAAAGTGCAATAAAAACATAAAGTTGCAGATTAAGTGGAAAGAACCTTTTGCTCTGCTACAGCTGATAGTGGTTGTAAGCTGTAGCATTTCCCTGCTGTGCTGATAATAGAACAGTGTCATACCTGCTTGGTTGAAGGTGTGCAGAGGCTGGATGGATCTGGTCTCTGAGGTTCTGCAGGGACTGAGTGAGTGACCTCCTCACAGAGAGTACTCAGGTATATGGCACATGCAGTGGGTGTGGCAGTCGCAGTGGAGATACACCTATAAACAAAACAAAATGAGAATTGTATACAAGCCGAATAATCCAAAAAAGGGGAAATCAATCCAAAATGGTCCAATGGAAGTGACAACTTAGCCATTATCAGGCTTACAATATTCTTGCCTCACACACAATCTTCAGTTCTTCAAGGCTTTAAATGGGCTTAACTTTAACTTAGAAGCAAGCTGGTGCCCCTTGTAGGGTTTGTTGTTGTGGAAGTTTATTGTCTACACTACAGTACAACCCGGCAACACACCTAACATCCAGTGTTTCTAGTTATTGCCACGTCCATGCAAACAAAATGTTTAATTATAACAATGACATTAAAAACAATGGGCGTCATAATCACCAGCTGAATATGACTGACAAAATTGATCAAACCAGTTTTCTTCCAGTAAGCAAAATTAATTGTGCACACTCAAATTATGCCCTATATATACAGTCTATTGATATTAAAGCACATTAAGTCCATATTCCATGGTATGGTGACACTATTAAAATATCTAATTTAAATACTTAGTCCCAGTCATATTTTAAAGTTGTACCTTAATAATCTGTGCTGAATATGAAATTCAGGTGTTTGAACCTGCAATGACCTCTCTATGATATTTCACCATAAAGGCAGTGTTTAAAATAAATATACAAAGGGTCTTATCAATTGTGTAGATAGGCCTCTCAGCCCTGATGTCTTATTTATACCTATAAAAGGTGAAATATCTCACTCCTCCTCAATATAGATATGCAAGCTTTAGGCGAGAGGGAGGACGGATTCCAGAAAGTGGAGATTAGCGTCACCTTGAAAACCGAATACATGCAAATTGGAAGTTCTTCCATACAAAAGGGTAACCCAAATACAGTTTACATAATATGACTATAAAACTTTCAAACATAGTCAATTTGTATGGCAGGTAAGTAAAATGACTGGACACATGGGATGACATCAGATCAGGTGAGATGAGGAGAGTCACCTGGAACCGATAATGGAAAACTGTAACCTGTTGTTTCTTTCTTTACTCAGTGTGATGCTTCAGTCCTGCACCATTTGCCACTTTTACACTGCTAAGTATGCAAAAACAGCTGCAAAGGAACATGTAATATCCCTTTCATTTTATTAAGTAAATTTAAAAGCAGTTGAAGTATAAATCCCAAGTTTGGTTTATATAGTAAGTTTACTAGTATAAATGTACTTGTGGTATCCTTGTAAGTGTACTATGTTAATACTTCTTCAGATAAAATTGGCCCACTTTTCAGTTTATAATAGAAAACTCGTAAGTATACGTTATTTAGCACTGCAACTGTACTGAGAACTATACTGTAAGTTAACAAGTGAAGATACTAGTTATATACTTCTAGCCCACTTTTAGGTCATGATAGTATACTTAAAGTATTTTTAAGTGTAAAAGTAATAAGCTTTTAGGTGCCCTTATGTACACCTATAGGTGTACTGTTAGTTTACTATTTGTAAATGGTAAATGGACTACATTTATATAGCACTGTTTCCCCCTCTTCCAGGCACTCAGATTACTTTACAATGTCATGCCTCACATTCACCCATTCACACACACACACACACACACACACACACACACACACACACACACACACACAGACACACACACAATCACGTTTTAGTTCATGATTGTATAGTATCAGTGTTCGGCAAGTTACTGGAAATTATTAATTAGTTACAGTTACTAGTTACTTCTTTCAAAAGTAAATGAATTACATTACCAATTACTGTATATCAAAAGTAATTAGTTACAAGAGAAAGTAACTTTTGAGTTACTTTTATGTTAAAATGTGAACAGTACTGAACAGTCAAACACACAATAAACATAATATTTAGGGCCCGAACGCAGACAGCAGCGAAGGCCCTATTGAAACTGAAGGAATTATTGTTTCTTTCTTTCTATTATTATTTTCCTGTCAAATGAATTGGCTTTTTGAGGGGCTTAACATATTCAAAAACTCACCAAATTTGGCGGTCGCATCAAGTCTGGTGAAAATTTACGTATTTTAAGGGTTTCGGGAATAGGCGCACAAAAATGTCTCGCTAGCGCCCCCTAGAAAGTTAACAAAATTGAGCCCCTGCAGTGCGTTTAACGTAGACTCACGAAACTTCGTACAAATATGTAACATGTCGAAATGTACGAAAAAGGAACTTTTTGTGTACGTTGTCCGATTACCTCGAAACTTTTCAGGATTCATAAGAGTCCAACCCTGAGGACAAATAAAGGCCGATATTTACTTAAAGTCATAGCGCCCCCTAGTGGCAACAGGAAGTAGGCCTGAAAGTCAAGGTGCTATACTTTAACGAACTCCTCCTAGAGATTTCATCCGATGGACTTCAAACTTGGTCTGTACCGTCCCAACACTTTAACGATGAAAAGTTATTAAAAGAAAAACTTTTCGTCAGACGGTGTGGGTGTAGCGGCCATTTTGAGTGTTTAGCGATGAACAAAGAAGTTGTTGTAACTTGAGTGTACGTTGTCGTATCTGCCCGAAATTTCTCACGATTGACAAGGGTCCAGGCCTGAGGACACCTACAGGCCAAAATTGACTTTTGGTCATAGCGCCCCCCGCTGGCAACAGGAAATCTGCATTATATGACAAACATCATCCGATTTGCATGAAACTCAGAATGTGTGGTCTACATGTGATACTGAGCCGCCCCTTATAATATGACCACGCCCACTTACTCAGGCCACGCCCCCTTTCATAACATTTGAACCGTTTAAGGTAGAGTCTTGTGTGAGGTGTCATTGAACTCAGCAGAGACTTCCTTCTTCATTGGTGATGGTTTGGCCTGCCCCCTATGTTTAAGCCACGCCCTCTTTCATGCATGCTGACCCATTTAAGGTAGAGTCTTGTGTGAGGTATCATACATCTCAGCAGAGGCTTCATTTTTAATTGGTGATGGTTGGACCCGCCCCCTATGCTTTAGCCACGCCCCTTTTCACAGCGAATGAACCGTATGACGTAGAGTCTTGTGTGAGGTATCGTTGAACTCGGCGGGGAGTTCCCTTTTCATTGGTGATGGTTTGAGGCGTCTGAGTGCCGCGCAAATGCACGGTCGCAAGGAGCGGCGTCAGCCGGTAACCCTGACGCGCGCAGAGGCGCAAGGGCCCGTCCATCACTGATCGCAGCTTTAATTATTATTGCTATCCTTTGGTAGGCTACTTGGAATGAGTTCAATGATGTGTTAATACAATATTATGTTATGTTATATCCTATTATCAAAGTTGTTAAATTGTCTGCTCAATTTTGTACACAGACACATGCACAGAACCTCAGGTTGTCCTCATCCTACTTTGAACTTGGTTGTGTTGCATTTTATGCACCATCAGTTTGGAAAAGCTTGCGCTGCACAAGTGACTGACCTACCGAAATAAGTTCTAATGCGCAGCTGAGAATTTGAGAATTTGAGGATATTGTTGCACACATGCAGAAGGTTGCGGTGCACAATCTGTTGTTACTCTTCAGCTCAATAAGGTGTTCCAGAGAGAAGTTGTATGTTCCGTTGCAGACAAATGAACCCATACCACTGTGGACAGTATGTAAACATAGCCTAGATAGTGCAAATAACTCAAGTCGTTAGATTATAGGCTGTTGGTGGAGGGTTCTTTATTTGGAAAGTGAAATCCACTTTTTCCTCTCAAGTTAAACTTGTGCTTGTCTGTGCCAAGGTTATGTAGGCATATTGGTGTTGTGTTGTGGCTATGTTGTGTGGAGCGATGTGACAGTTATCGAGGCATAGTATCACTTTTTCTTTTACAGCCAACCCCTTTTCTCCCCCTCGATAACCCTCGCCCTCTATACCCTCTTCTGCTGTACAGCCGTTACAGATACTGTCAGCAGGGCAGATGGTTAAGCCTATATTAAAGGAGTTATATCAGATACTTCCCTATATTTAATACTGTAGGTATTGAAACATTATAGGTTCAAATATTATAAATATTATATTATAAATTATAAATATTATATTATCAGAAATATTATAAGTTCAAAGGAGTTAGTTCAGATTAGCCCCTATGGTTTAGATTATTTTTAGAGACACACACACCCGCATTTACGGGTCCTTACTATGGTGGAAACCCGATGACGAGACAAGAGGCTTTTGATTGACAACCTAGATGTCCCCCGTATGTGAAATACACAGCACACAGGAGATCTTTACAACCAAACAATTACAATTGATTAGTCACACTCAGACAGCCACTTCTGCCTTGGTCACAGAAGCTTCTGCTCAGCTGGAGGATCAAAGGTCTGCTTGTCAGATCGGTCCCCGGGGTTGCTGCAAACCGCACGGTTAAAGAGGAGCCCCCACTTCCCCTTTTAAGGTTTTCCCCGCTCGCACGGGTGAAGTGGGGCAAAAAAAGACTCACAAGGTTTTTTTGGTCACCTTGTTCAAGACGAACACAGGTGGTTTTATTTTATTAAAAGCAAAAAGTTAACAAGAAAAACAAATAAGCAAAGAAATGAATAAATGGAAAAATGAACTAAGTTCAATCACTCAAAAACACTCTTAAGACACAGGATGTCCCTACAGCAAAGGTTCAGGTCAAGAGAGCAGAAAATAAGCCCAATAGCCCCGATTTTTGGCCAAGCACCCATTTTTATATGTACATTTCTTGGGGTTCAACCCTCCTATCCCTGTGAGCTGTGTTTTACCATTTTATTGGATATACATAAAAACATCTCATATGACGACATTTCCTATATGCATATGCACTTAGCTATCTAACATACACTCTAACGGCTCAGTTCATCACTAGGTTAATGCAGACATCTTTCTCTCTCCTGTGTGTATCTAGGGCACTTCCTCTTTCCAGCCGCAGGTTCAAGCAGACAGTTAAATAACACACCTTATCTTTCTGCGGCCTCTTGCACATACTTCCTCTCTAGGCTGCAGGGTCAAAAGGGCAACTACACACAGTAATTCACACTAAGATGGCTCTAAGCATGTTTCATAATAATATCAGTAATACAACATTTAGCATGATTATATTTCTAAGCAATCATATAGTTTTAAAAGCGAATCAACACTCACAAACCAAAATCAAAAGCTGTATTAAAGTTTCATGAGCAGAAATATATGTTAGCTGTTTTTGGGTTAACTTATATCAGAAGCAGAATTACATTCTCAACTGTTCTATGGAGTAATACAAATACATTTCAAAAAGCAGGAGTATAGTTTTAGCTGTTTTGGGGTTTTCACATACTCTCGTTCAACAGTTGTAAGAATGTGAAATTAATATAATGAGGCTTTTGAGCAATAGGCGAAGAAGAGCAGATAGATGAACAACAATGTGCCTACTGTAGGCTACCACTTGGAGTTTACGAGATGGAAACTAAAAAGATAGCCATTTAAGATGTCCATTAAATTGTAGCCTGAACACTTGCGTGTTTGAAACCCAAAATAAAGAGGAATGTGAGGAAACTGCTAGTAATGAATGCATCACAATGGAAACGCAAAACACATTCATGGGAACACTGCTAAAGTCAGGTGACATTAGATCACAAGCAGCAAATGTGCATCTGTCATCTTTTCTGCTGAAGTCATTTTTTTTTCACACAAGATAAACAGAGTAACACAAGTAACAAACTCATTTCAATTTCAGTAATTATAACTGTGTTACTTGATTTAAAAAAATACTTTGTTATGCGCTTGTTACCGCTAAAAGTAGTGGAATTACAGACACTGTATAGTATATCCTCAGTAAACTATGAGAATAAAAATATCACTACATATAATCTGAATAAAGAAGATTTTTTCTTTATAAATCAAAATGTTCAACCAGATATTGTATTGGATGCCAAAACAGAACGACTTAACTAGTCAAACCAGACCCAAACATTAATATTAGTAATATTTAATATTAGAATCTATCATGTAGCCTCTCAAAGATAAGTCCTTGGCTAAGTAAATATACTTAAACTTTTCTGTCAGCATAAGCAAAGTATACTTAAGTATTAGTACCAAGTATAGGCTAGATCAGGGGTCATCAACCCACGTCGGCAACCCTATAGCCACTCTCTATTGGCTTTGTTTAAAAATAAAAATAAATAAAATACTTTTTATAATTTCATTTGATCAGTGGTAAACTTTAACCCTCCTGTTGTGTTTGTTTCATGTTTACTAGTTTTGTGTTCCTGGTCAAAAAATACATTTCTAATGGCCAGTCATTTTTGACTGGGAATACACATGTTTGTTCTAAAGTTAAATAAAACATCCAAATTATTATGAAAAAGATAAAAATGTGTTTTGTGTGTTCAGATGCCCTATTTTAACAAAGTCATGACGCCTCATGATAGTCAGAATGAATTAACAATATTTTTGAGAGAGAAAAAAATTGGTCAAATTTGACCGTGAACACAACAGGAGGGTTAAGACATCCTTATGTTATTCCATCCATATTTTCCCGCTCATCCGGGGTCGGGTCGCAGGGGTGGCAGCTCCAGCAGGGGACCCCAAACTTCCCTTTCCCAAGCCACATTAACCAGCTCTGACTGGGGGATCCCGAGGCGTTCCCAGGCCAGGTTGGAGATATAATCCCTCCACCTAGTCCTGGGTCTTCCCCGAGGCCTCCTCCCAGCTGGACGTGCCTGGAACACCTCCCTATGGAGACGCCCAGGGGGCATCCTTACCAGATGCCCAAACCACCTCAACTGGCTCCTTTCGATGCGAAGGAGCAGCGGCTCTACTCCGAACTCCTCATGGATGACTGAGCTTCTCATATGTCACATTCTTGCTTGTCTTTAACTCTAACATGGCTTGAGTGGACAAACAAGTGATGGTGTCAAACTCCCCAAAAAGTTGCGTAGTAAAACAGATCCATTTAATGATCAATTAAATGCTTGGACTAATTTGTTTGCCTTCACCACCACTGCAACTGAATTAGCCTACCGTCGGGATGTCTGATCTGCAGTGAGAGGACACACAAAATGTAATTTTGAAGACATCTTGAAAGTAGATCATTCTGAGAGTGCAGATATCCATGTCGGCCAAATGCCATGTTATTACATTACATTACATTACATTACATGTCATTTAGCTGACGCTTTTATCCAAAGTGACTTACAATTAAGTGCTTTCAACTGTGAAGGTTCAAACTCCAGACAACAATTAGTATGTGCAAGTACATTAGCTTTAAATAAACAAAGTTACAAAGAGACATATGAAAGTGCAGGTTCAAGATTTTTTTTTTTTTTTTTTTGTCCAAGGTGTAGTCAGAAGAGATGTGTTTTTAGCCTTCGGCGGAAGATGTGTAGGCTTTCAGCCATCCTGATGTCGATGGGGAGCTCGTTCCACCATTTGGGAGCCAGGACAGTGAACAGTCTGGATTTCGTTGAGTGATTAGTTCTCCCTCGCTGTGAGGGGGCAGCAAGCAGTTTGGCTGATGCAGAGCGAAGTGGGCGGGTTGGGGTATATCCCCTTGATGCCTGAATTTATTCACAATTATATAAACAAAATATTATGTGTGTTTCTGGCTCCAAGTTGATGCTAAATTAAGTTGAGATTGTTAATTTGTCTATAGCATATGGCATAGATATAAATTTAGGTATGATGCAAATTAGCAATAACAGGCATTATGGTAAAATTCTTTACAAAATGGTAAAATTAATAAAACACAGTAGATTTCATTTATGTCACAAAGTTGTTAGAACTTCTAAACTGTAAATGACAAATACATGGATCTTGACAACGGCAAGAAAGAAAACACTCTCCTACTCCCTAACATTGACAGTAGTTTCTTTAGGGTTAGGGGTAGGGTTAGGTTTAGGGTCAGGATTAGGTGTAGGGGTTTAGGGGTAGGGTTAGGGTTAATTTTGCTTACGTGAAACGGATATATCTCCCACTCCGACCGGTCCTACGAGAAACCAGTGCATGCAAAAGGTTCCGAAGTATGTATCGCATGTAAACAAACCGGCATTGGGGGGAATACACACGCTATCTTGCCTGCAGTCGGAATGGAAGGGGTTTGATGCAAATTAGCGACAGTCGGCATTAAGGGGATATGGTTTGACCATGTCCTGAATGTAAGCTGGGGCTGATCCGTTCATGGCCCTGTATGTAAGTACTAGTGTCTTGGGGCCAGTTGTTCAAAGGTAAGCTGATCGGATTTTGGTTATAGGATTGGATCAAATCTTGAAAATGGGTTGTTCAAAAGGGAAAGAAGGAATCTGAAATCGGATTAGATCACGGAATCCAATCCTAGTTTTTATCTGGATCAAACCTTCAGTTTGTGTTGTTCAAAACTTGTCAGTAGGATTTGGATAACTTTGATTAAAAAAAAACTGGATTATCCTGATCCCAACAGGGGGTAGGATTTCAAGGTGGATTCCAGGAAGAAAATGTAGTAAAACTTTAAAATTGGTCAAATAATACATTTGTATCAGTTAGTGTATACTTTTATTTATATTTTGCACTTGATTTTTGTAACCGTTGTAACAGTGATAAAGTAGACATAGGCTACCAATTAAGCTATTCAGTATAGTAAAGTAAAAATGAAATAAAAATAGAAATGATCTTGTCCCCATGTCTAAACGAGAAACTGAAAGAGCAGAAGCACAGATCGTCCTGGCAGAGGAACAAATCAAGCTGACCAAACTGCAGCAAAATAAAGCCAAACTTCAGATCCACCTCCTCAAAACAGGGCTTGGAGATGCTGGTCTTTCCTCCTCAGATGAAGAAGAACTCTGAACATTCTTTATTTTGTTAACTATTGGACATTTAGCCTTTTGTTTTGATTTTAAGACATTTTCAAAATATCCACAATATACTGTATTTGTTAATGTATATTTGTTTTTATTTGTTGTAACTCAGATGAGGGGTCATAAAATAAATTATGAATGGAAGTGGCCGAGATACGTGCTGCTACTTGAGTGTCAGACTCAGGAAAGGAGAGAATTAGTTGGGTGTCATCTGCGTAGCTATGATAAGAAAAGCTGTGCGACTGAATGACAGACCCAAGAGAGTTGGTGTACAGAGAAAAGAGGAGGGGACCCAGGACTGATCTCTGAGGAACCCCAGTTTTGAGTGGGCAAGGTTCTGAGCTAGATGCTCTCCAAGTTACCCGGTAGGTTCGTTCTGCCAGGTAAGATGTCAGCAAAGAGAGCGCAGAGCCTGAGACACCCAGATTCTGGAGTGTCGAAATGAGGATCTGGTGGTTCACTGTGTCAAAGGCAGCAGAAAGGTCCAGAAAGATGATGATGGAAGAGAGAGAGGTTGTTCTAGCGATGTGTAGCTGCTCAGTGACAGCAAGGAGGGCAGTTTCTGTTGAGTGACCAGCCTTGAAGCCAGACTGGTGGGGATCAAGAAGGTTGTTCTGGTGGAGATAGGTAGAGAGTTGATTATGAATGGCACGCTCAAGAGTTTTACATAGAAATGGAAGAAGGGAGACGGGTCTATAGTTATTTACATCAGAGGAGTCGAGTGTTGGTTTTTTGAGTAGAGGGGTCACTCTTGCCTCTTTAAGGGCATCGGGGAAACAGCCAGTTGACAAGGAGATGTTAATGAGATGAGTGAGGAAAGGAAGAAGGTCAGGAGCAATGGACTGGAGAAGGTGAGAAGGGATAGGATCCAGGGGGCAGGTGGTTGGGCGGGCAGAGGTAATCAAAGTAAGAATTTGATTTGCAGATAGAGGGGTGAAAGAGGAAAGAGTACTGGATGTGATGGATGGTAAGGTGATTTCAGGAGGTGTGGTGGAGAATGAAGAGCGTATGTCCTCTATCTTTTTTACAAAGTAGTTGACAAAGTGGGTTGGTAGAAGGGAGGAGGGAGGAGGTGTACTGGGGGTAGCTAGCAGGTTAGAGAAGATGGAAAAAAGTTTGTTGGGGTTTGAGAAAGAGGATTCAATTTTGGTTTGATAAAAAGAGCTTTTTGCTGCAGAGATAGAGGCAGCGAAGGAGGAAAGAAGAGACTGATAGGTAAGCAGATCATCTGGGTGTTTAGATTTCCACCATTTCCTTTCCGCTGCCCGTATAGTTGATCTTTCAGCACGTACTGAGTCAGATAACCACAGTGCTGAGGAGGACTTGCAAGCCTGTTTTGAAGTAAGAGGGCAGAGGGAGTCGAGAGAGGAGGATAGAGTAGAGAGTAGAGTGTCTGTGGCAGCGTTAGGAGGCATGAGTAAGAAAAAGTCAGATGGAGGGAGGGTAGATAGAGTACATGCCGTCAGAGAAGAAGGAGAGAGTGAACAAATATTACTGCGGACAGGTACGGTGTCTCTTGAGATATGGTTGTGAGCTTGGGAGAGTGGGAGAGAGTAAAAGATGAAGAAATGGTCTGAGGTATGGAGTGGGGTAACAGTGAGGTTGGATGTAGAGCAGTTTCTGGTGAATATGAGATCTAGGTGGTTGCCAGCTTTGTGAGTGGGTGGGGAAGGAGAGAGTGAGAGGGCAAAAGAAGAGAGAAGGTGAAGAAAGGTAGCTGACTTCTCTGTCTGGATGTTGAAGTTGCCCAGAAGTACCAGCAGAGGACCAGTTTCAGGGATGTTTGAAAGAAGGACATCCAGCTCCTCCAAAAACTCCCCCAGAGGACCTGGTGGGCGGTAGATAAGAATGATGACTAGTTGTACCAGATGCGTTATTGTGACAGCATGAAGTTCAAAAGAGAGTGGAGTAAACTGTGGCAGCGGGTAGAGAGAAAATCTCCACTTGGGGTTAATGAGGAGGCCTGTCCCCCCGCCTCTCCCAGTGGGTCTGGGTGTGTGGGTGAAAGAGTAGGCAGAAAAGAGAGCAGCAGGGGTGGATGTGTTGGTTGGTGTAATCCAGGTCTCAGTGAGAGCAAGGAAGTCAAGGGATTTCAGTCTGGCAAAGCCAGAGATGAACTCAGTCTTGCGAGTGGCAGACTGGCAGTTCCACAGGCCACCTGCAACAAGGTGTTGGGTGTGTGTGGAACGGGTGGGATAGGTAAGAGAGTTGGGATTGCGGAAATGTTGCGAGCTAATGCGTGGTTTGTAGTATCTCCGAGAGGAAACACAGACAGAAATGGAAAAGCAAAAACCCAAATGAAGTACTTAGCTTAATATCAAGCAGTCCAGTAGTCATTTCCTTCTGAAATCAAAAGCACACAGTCATGTCATGCAACATTGCAAAATTTAAGGTTGCTCTGTGATTCAGAACTCTACATTTAAGGGATTTCTCCTTTTCCTTTACTGCATTCCAATCAGGCTTGTAGTTTTGTGTGATCACAAGGGAAACAGAGAAATCACCAAGGAACAGTGGCTTTGGACACTGAGCAAAAATGTCAAGGTCATTTCATGCTTACATAGCTAGCAGCAAGATCTGTATAATAATTGTATTGTTATGACTATTATTACAAGTGTTACTATTATAATGTGGAGCAACAATTTGAGCAAGGTAAGGTTAAGGCTCTTTTGAAAGTAAAGGTTGCCAACCCCTGGACTAAATATACTTAAATCGTTATGCATACTTATCAGTACAAGCCAAGAATACTTAAGTATCAATCAATTTAGTATATCTCTGAACAGTACACACAAAGTAAACTATACATATTCCTATTTATTTGTTTTTGTTTAAAATAAGTATACTAACAGTACACTTCCATAAGCTTGTTTTTTGTAATGGATAGCAAAGTGCTAGTGTTTTGCTCTCAAGTGCGGTTACATTTACATTACAAATCCGGACTAACATTTAAGCTACAGTGCATAAAATAGACTACTGAGTATAGAGAGTTGGTGGACCACTTGATGGCACGTACTTTTTAATGTGACTAAGGCTAAGGAGATGATTGTGGACTTTAGGAGGAACAGGAGTAAATTTAACAGTTTCCACCTAGGGTGGTGCAAATGGTGACCAGATGCTATTACCAGGGAGTCATTCCTTCTTACTACAGTTAAATTAAATTAAATTCAAGCTTCAATAAGCTTTATCGAAGAGGAGAGTTTTAGGTTTACTCTTAAATGTGGTGACGGTGTCTGCCTCCCGGACCCAGACTGGGAGCTGGTTCCACAGGAGAGGAGCCTGATAGCTGAAGGCTCTGGCTCTCAGTCTACTTTTAGAGACTCTAGGAACCACAAGTAACTCTGCATTCTGGGAGTGCAGTGCACTAGTGGGACAATAAGGTACTATGAGCTCTTCAATATATGATGGTTCATAACCATTTAGAGCTTTGTAGGTCAGGAGAAGGATTTTAAATTCAATCCTGGATTTTACAGGAAGCCAATGCAGAACAGATACAGGAGAAATATGATCTTGTTCTGACAAGATCTTGTGCTGCAGCATTCTGGATCAGCTGGAGAGTCTTAAGGGACTTATTTGAGCATCGTGATAGTACGGAATTACAGTAGTCCAGCCTGGAAGTAACGAATGCATGTACTAGTTTTTCAGCATCGTTTTGAGACAGGATTAGCCTAACTTTGGCAATGTTACAAACATGAAAAAAGGCTGTTCTTGAGGTTTGTTTTAAGTTTGTTTTGTTTTTGTTTTTTTTGTTGTTTTGTCTTGCAACATTGTTGATTGTTTGAGATAAATAAAGAGAAAGAAAGTGGGCGTTAAAGGTTATATCCTGAACAAAAATAACTCCTAGATTTCTGACAGTAGTGCTGGAGGCCAGGGCAATGTGTGAATATGATCAGGGCATTCCTGCAAAAGAGAGGCTGCCTTTCAGTGAACTCCCCTGAATAAATAAAGGTTAAAAGAACATCAGAAAATTGTAGGTCATCCAGGATTTTATATCTTTAATGCACGCTTGAAGTTTTGCTAACTGACTAGTTTTGTCTGGCTTGATGGATAAGTATAATTGGGTGTCATCCGCATAACAGTGAAAGGTAATTGAGTGTTTCCTAATAATATTACCAAGAGGAAGCATATATAAGGAGAATAGAATTGGACCAACACTGAGCCTTGTGGAACGCCAAGGCTAACTTTAACGTACCTGGAGAATTTATTGTTAACATTAACAAATTGAGATCAATCAGAGAAATAGGTCTTAAACCAGCTTATTGCGATTCCTTTAATGCCCACTAAATTTTCCAATCTCTGTAACAGGATTGTATGGGCAATAGTGTCAAATGCAGCACTAAGATCTAATAAGACAAGTACGGAGACAAGTCCTTTGTCTGCAGCAGTTAGAACGTCGTTAGTAATTTTCACCAGTGCCGTCTCCGTGCTATGATGCTTTCTAAATCCTGATTGAAAGTCTTCAAATAGACTATTGATATGTAGAAAATCACATAACTGATTAGCAACTACATTTTCAACGATCTTGGAGAGAAAGTGGAGATTAGATATAGGTCTATAGTTGGCTAAGACCTCAGGATCCAGGGTGGGTTTTTCAGAAGAGGTTTTATCTTAGCTACTTTAAATGGCTATGGTACATAACCTGTTAATAAAGAAATATAGATCATAATTAGTGATGAAGTGTTAACCACGGGTAACGCTTCTTTATGTAGTCTCGTTGGGATGGGGTCTAAGAGACAGGTAGATGGCTTAGCTAAAGAGACCTTTACCATTAATTGTTGAAGGTCCATAGGATAAAAGCAGTCTAATTATATGTCAGGTCTTGCCGTTCTTTCTAGTAGTCCTGTGTTTATAGGTGAACCGTTAGAGGTTGAGGTCAAAAGGTGATGAATTTTATCTCCAACTGTTTTAATTTTATCATGAAAGAAGCTCATGAAGTCATCACTACTCAGAGCTAGAGGAATAGATGGCTCAGTTGAGCTGTGACTGTCAGCCTGGCTGCAGTTCTGAAAAGAAATCTTGGGTTGTTGTTATTATCTTCTATTAATGATGAGTAATAGTCTGAGCTGGCATTTCTGAGGGCCTTCCTATAGGTTTTCAGACTGTCTTGCCAATCAAAACGAGATTCTTCCAGTTTGGTGGAACTCCATTTACTTTCAAGTTTTTGCGAGATTTGTTTTAATTTGCGAATTTGGGAGTTATACCAAGGTACGAGTTTCCTTTGCTCCATCGTCTTCTTTTTGAGGGGAGCAACAGAGTCTAAAGTAGTCCGTAAGCAGGCCGTAACACCGTCTACAAATTCAATTTGGGAGGGACTAAAGTTAACATAAAGGTCCTCTGTTATATTAAGGCACGGCAATGCTATTGGAATATCTTCCTTAAATTTAGCTATAGCACTGTCAGATAGGCATCTAGTGTAGAAGCTTTTATCTAATTTTGTATAGTCGGGTAGTAAGAATTCGAAAGTTATTAAAAAATGGTCTGATAATGAAGGATTCTGCGGAAATACTATTAAATACTATTAAATCTTCAATTTCAATGCCATATGCCAGCACAGGGTCGAGGGTGTGGTTAAAACAGTGCGTGGCCTTATACACACTCTGACTAAAACCAAATGAATCTAGTAGTGAGTTGAAAGCAGTAGCTACTAAGGCTATTGCTGTCAACATCCACATGGGTATTAGAATCATCTACAATAAGTACGTTGTCTAATTTAAGGACTACACATGACAAAAACTCTGAAAATTCAGTTAAAAATTCTGAATACAGCCCTGGGGCCCGTTTCAGGAAGGAGGTTTAACAAACTCTGAGTCTAACCCTGATGTCTGAGTTGATTTACCCTGCGATGGGAAACTCTGAGTTTTTGGTTCCAGAACAGCTGACATGAGTTGGTTCAATGAACTCAGAGAGGTTCACGCACGTGCACCACCACAATAAGGAGGCAGCATGAATGGAGCCATGATACTACGATTCACCATGGAAACAACCACAAACAAACGGGTCAGCGGAAATACTCATGCGCACATACAGCGAGTTTGAACATATATTTTGTAAAAAAAAAAACACAAAAGAGAGAGAATTTGCGTGGGAGAAAATTGCTGCTAGGGTAAATGCGTATATTCCAATATAGTGTATATCATATTTAATCATATGTATAATATTACTGGTGAAATGGTATTGAACCTATAATCTATTTCATTTAGGTGCAATACTGCGGCCGAAAAAGTACTGGTCCTACTAATCCCATTCTGAGGCTGCAGCACCATCATTAACAGAATTATAATTCATAATCTTTTATTTCAAAGGGTACACATACATGTATTGGGTTTACATCATTCACCTGCAATACTGTGGAACTCCTTTTTACTGGCTGTTACTGGTTTGTGTCCAGGGAACACTACAAACATTTCTAAAACAAGTTTCAGAACGAGTCACACTCTTCTGACAGAGCTTTGCTACAGTGGCTTTACTAATATGCTCCGCATTATGAATGATGTAAAGAAAACTGCCGTTTGCAAAAAAAAAAACGTAACGTGACACAAATAATCTGCTGGGACGTAGAGCATGTCAACGATGTGTGATGTTTGTGATATGAGGACGGATAAGGTTATGCACATATCTGATAGACTGGGAATAAAAACGATACCGCTCAAATAGGTAATTATCTGGAAATTAAAATGCTTCAGGGCCTCAATATCATCTCCCAACGTATGTTTAACACCCTGCGAAGTAATACAGCTTCTTCATCAACGGGATCATTGACAAAAGGAAATGCCATGTTTTAGAAAAAAACATTTTATAGTCTGCCTAACATGGTTAATAAACAAACAATTTTTTTTATTCATGCATATAACAAACTGCGCTAAAATGCACCTGATACAGACTGAATGAATGAATGAATAAGGAAATGAAAGAGTGCTGTGTCTATCTGCGTGACAATCACTGCTCAGGCACGCACACGCATATAATAGCGTTCTTCCCTTCCCCTTCCCCGCGCACAAGCTGCAGAAAGGTTTCCCAAAGCTCAGGTGAATATTGGAGTGGCTTTTCAGAGGTGGCGTGAGCTCCGGGATTTTAAAGATCTGAAGAATGATGAAGACGAAGCCACATTTCTTCTCGACACGTAACGTGATTTATCTTTCACTTGGTTATTAGTAGTCAAAAGTCCACAACGGATAATAGTAACCTTTGCACAGTGGTCGGTCTGATATGATGCTGAAATGGTAGCCTGCTAGTTAGCATTGTTTTACTGTTGGTGAGTAAAGTTAACATTGTGTTAATGTTTAGTTATTGAAAATGCTGTCTGACATGCCTGGGCAGTTGTGTCAAACTCCCTTGTGTGGGAGGGGCAATTTGAATGTGCTGTAGTTTATCCCTAACTAATGTTCACATACATAGATGTCCTCTTGCCCATCCTCCTTTGTTAATTAAAATTTAAATTAACATTTGACTTCTACTAAGCCAACAGAAAGAAGGCAGAGGCCAGGAGAACTGGTGGAGGACCAGCACCACCACCTCTGACAGAGGCAGAGGAGTTGGCCCTGAGCCAAAATGCGGGAAGGCCAGTGGCAGAAGGAATCCCTGGAGGGAGCTCCTCCTCTGAGCCAGCCACAACACAGGACACAAGTGCCTTCATAAGATGTAATAGGCTTATATTTATTTTCTTTTATGCCTATTTCAAATTTCAGAGATAGTATTTCCCCATTCATGAGTTGTCATTTATTCCAACAGATTCTGATGGTGTTCTCACACTCGCACACTAGCTGTAAGTAGACAACTAAATACTCCAGACATGATGCAATTAGTTTAGTGATGCAAGTAGTTTAAAGTCTAACAAAACAGGAGGAAACAGATGAAGAGGAAACTTTGTCTGCTGCCACAGAAAGGGATCCAGAGAGGCCAACAGAAGCAGGATATTACCACTATGTTACTGATAGTCATCTCCACATTCACAATTCTTAACACTGCTGTGTGGTATTAACCCAGTATCACGTGTGACATGTATGACTGGATATTCTATTTTTTAACAGAACATGGCTGGGCAACAGGAGGAGGGTCCATCAACTTCCACAGCACAGATGAACACAGTGAGATGTGCAGCAACTGCCAGAGTTTCTTTCTGTGGAAATAATGTTCAACTGTAGGATTTATTTTTTAATGTCGTGATGAACTGTTGCTTTTGTGTTTTTAGGAAATAAAGAAGACAAAATAAAATTTCAATTATTTGTCTTTATTTGGGTGGTGTTTGTGTTTTAGTAGAAGTGATTCCTGCATATAATGTCTGACTGCTCTTCCATCCTGGAAATCTGCAGGGTGGATGGGGTCCTCATCAGGGTCCTCTACATGTAGGGCAGGGCGTTGCTCTCCTATAATTGTGGCAATATTATGGAGAACAACCCATGCCGCAATAATGTCACAGGCCCTCTTAGGGGTTACCCTGAGGTGCTGTAGGCAGTGGAAACGAGCTTTCAGCAGCCAAATCTTGCCTTGTAGTACAGGCCTCTGCTTTCTGGAACGGACCCCTAGAGCTCAGTAAACAACAACAAATATAATTGGCTGTAATGTTTTCCATGTTGGATGTTGAAGATTAAGAACAACGCTTTCAAACAAGTTATAATTTAGTTTAGGTTTAGGATTAATTAACAGGCTGGAATCAAAGATGGCTGCAACTCCCCCTCCTCGGCCTGAGCCTCTAGGTATTTGAGTATTAATATAGGAGTAGGAGTGGCTTCATTTAGACTAACATATTCTTCATGGCCCAGCCATGTTTCAGTAAAACAGAATAGATCAGTTTGATTATCTGACATCAAATTTGTTACTAATACTGCTTTAGAAGACAGAGAGCTAATATTTAATAGTCCACATCTAATTTTCCTATTCTGTTCTATCATTGCAGTGGTTGTTTTAATTCCAATTAGGTTGTTAAGTATAGCCCCTCTTGTGTTTACCTTTGATTTAACTGATCTGAGTCGGGGGACAGACACCATGATTATGGGACTATGAGTGGGCGACTGCTCCAGCAGAAGCACAGAGGGGCACATTGCACTGTACCTCTGATTATAATAACACTGTACAACGATAGAGGACTTATCTTCTGAGTGGTTACATTAGATTCAACTTTCTTGTCATTGTGCAGAGTACAAGTACAAAGACAACAAAATGCACTTTGAAACTAACCAGAAGTGCAAAATAGCAGAAAAGTGCAATGCGATATACAAAGTATAGACATGTGGTGTATAGACAGGACAAGATATATAGTGCAGTGTAGACAGTAGTATACAGTTGGTTTACAGAAGGTGGTTTAGAGTAATATAAATTAAATATAAATATGTGCAGTGTATTAGCAGCTACCTTTATAAGAGTAGAATAAATATGGCTATGTAATATGAACAATGTATGAACATGTCATAATAACATAACATAATAGTATAAGAAGAACTATATAGATATATGCAGTGTATTAACAGAATATATTATAAGAAAAACAGAATAAATATGGATATTCAGTATGAACCATATAGACAGATATGTACTGTACATGTGCAGTGTGGTAACCGTACCATTGTAGTGCAGAAAAGGTAACATTATAAGAGTAGTAAGAATAAGTGTATGTGCAGGATGAATATTTATTTATTTATTTATTTATTTAAGGACAATGCACATTTAATGAACATGTACAGCAGTACACGTAAAAGTGCCAGATTATAGCCCAAAGGCTAATTTCCATCTGTAGTCCCATTTGGCAGATATAAATTACAATAACAGGACATAAGATAAACACTATTAACATCTGCTATATAAAACAGGATAAAACAGGATGAAAAAAACAAAACCAAAAAAAAAATTATTAATAAATGTTAAAACAGAGGCTCAACATACATATGTTTCACTAAACTAATACGGTACGACATACGAGTAGGCGTGACCCATACGTGGTTAGTTTTAAGACAAAATATATACAGTAATAACATTTGTTATGTGAAACAAGGAAAAACAAAACAAACAAACAAACAAAAAAAAGCAAACAAGACAATTTATTAGTAAGTGTTAAGACGAAGACGCAGTTCACCAGCACACTCCACTGGGCTGATACGGTACAGCATGCAGTCAGAAGTGATTGCACGTTTGGTTAGCTCTGAGCCATTCCTTTACCTGGCTCTTAAAGGTTGCCAGAGTGGGACATTCCCTTATAGTTGGGGGTAGTGTGTTCCATAATGCATTACCTTTAATAGATAGTGCATTATGGCTAAAAGAAGTTTTTCTAAAAGGAAGCTCACAGTCCCTGTTTACAACAGCTCTAGTAATCTGAGTCTGTCTGTATTTAATAAATTCTTGCAATGGCGGTGGAGCCAAGCCATGCAGTACTTTATAAACTAAGCATATTGAGGAAAATTTACAAAAATTGTCAAAAGTTAGCAAGTTATATTTCTCTAAGATTTTGCAATGATGGTAAGAAGAAGGTTTTTTATCTAGAGTTTTGAGTGCCTTTTTGTACAAAAGCTCAACTTTTAGGATAGTAGAACCCGACATAGACAAGCTTGTGATGCAATAATTTAGATGTGAAAATATCATTGAGTGCAAGAACATCAGAGCTGCCGTCTCTGACAGAGATCCTCTAATTACAATGACTGAATTTAATTCTGTTGGAAATCATTTTAACATGATTTTTGAAAGAAAGTTTGGAATCTATAATCACGCCCAAGTATTTAAACTTCAACTTCCAACTCCTCTGTACCCAAAAACACCCCGGATTGAGAAGGCGTAATGGTAGAAGGCTGCTTCGACAAATATAAACAAACAGTTTTTTTAGCATTTAAAATAAGACATGATCTATTGAGCCACGTTTTTATATGTGTAAGAGCTGTTGAGAGCACACGTGCTGCCTCCTTAGGATTTTTTCCTTCAGTAAAAATTACAGCGTCATCGGCGTAAAGCTGAACATCAACATTTAAACAATATACAGGTAAATCATTTATATATAATGAAAATAAAATGGGCCCCAGTATGGACCCTTGAGGGACCCCCACTGGACAACCCATGTAGACAGAACTAACCCCGCCCACCACAGTGCATTGCTCTCTGTGAGACAGGTACGAAAGAAACCACTTAATAGCTTGAACCGAAAAGTCAAAACGGGACAATTTAGATAGCAGCACACTGTGACTGACTGTGTCGAAAGCTCTTTTTAAATCTAAAAACACTGCACCAACACATCCATTTTTGTCTAACTTACATTTGATCTTTTCCATTAATAAAGCCAATGCAGTCTCGGTTGAATGGCGTGGCCGAAACCCAAACTGCACGGGATGTAAAGATGTTTGGCTGTTTCTAAGAAATTCAATGAGTTGTTTAACAACCCATTTTTCAATTATTTTAGAGATTATAGGTAAAATACTAATTGGTCTATAGTTATTTATGTCAGATTTATCCCCAGCTTTAAATACTGGGGTTACTGAGGCCAATTTCCACGCTTTAGGGACAATTGAGTTTTTTATAGATAAATTAACCAGGTACGTAATTGGAGGCGCTAAAGCCTCCTTATTTGATTTTATCAAGCTAGTATCGAACCCATAAATATCCTTAGCTTTAGAATTGTTCAAAGCCATAATGATATCAATAACTTCTAATTCTGTTATTTCTTGGATGTGAAATTTTGACTGATTATTGTCAGATAGAGTAGCAACCTGCTGATCAGAACCTTCAAATGTGAAAATTTTCACCAAATCTTCTATTGATTTAATAAAGAAGAAATTAAGCTCTTGTGCCAGAACTACTGGGTCGCTCACCAGCTGATTGTTGATTTTTAATTCCAAGCCTTTATTTTCTCACTTGGGTTGTTTCCCTGTCAATTTATTAATGTTGTGCCATATTTTTTTACTGTTACCTCTAGCATTTTCTATAATTTGAATAAAAAAGTTTGCTTTGGCCTTCCGTAATTCAGATGTTACTTTATTTCTAGCTCCTGTAAAATTAAGTCTGTCTATATTAAGGCCAGACTTAATAGACTTTCTGAGTAACTGATCTCTGTGCTTCATTAGCTTTAAACAGGCAGAGTTAAGCCAGGGGAGAGAGTTGGACTTCTTTCTCCCATGGCTCCCCCCTCCTGGAGAATGGGTGTTTGTGATTCTTTCTGGTTTATTGGTGAAAAATAAATCAATTCGAGAGTGAGAACGATGTGTAATTCTAGTAGGTTGTTCTATTAATTGAGTAAGGTTAAAATAATCTGTTAAATGCTTGAGGTTTTGTCTGTCTTTTTTATTATCCCAATTAACGTTAAAATCCCCAAAAAGGAGGATTTCTTTTTTATGATTACATAACGTAAGGAGAGCTTTGAGCTGGTCGCAGGTGTGCGTGGCAGGAGAGCGATGATATGAGAATGATAAACAGGTGTGCATGATCAGCTGGCAGTAGCAGGCAGGAGCAGACAGGAGGAGAGAAAACACAGGAGGCACAGGGAGAGGCAGGACCAACAGAAAAACACACAAAAAAGAACTAGAAAACTGGAAACACAAACCCCAACCACGACAGTTATTTATAGTAATATAATAATTTTATACATTGATATGTTTACATATTTGTTTGTACAGTGTTTTGCTACCTCATATTTGTTTGTGTGACCTGTGTACTTGTTATGATGTATGTTTATTTTTGCTGCAACACCTAATATCCTCATGTTATGAATAGAGTAAGTGTTTATGTATGTATGTATGTATGTATCTATCTATTGCCCCAGAGAGCTTTGGATTTGTTGCTAGCATCCTAGCATTATAATGATCTGCCTAGCTGGAGATGGTTAGCGATCACAATCTAACTGGTTGGAAATAATGTAAGCTGGTAAACATATAATTTTTGCAAACACAAAGATCACTAGGAATTGGAAATCAAGTGCAAGTATTTTGTTATTTTTGAGTTTATACACAGGCTTATGTGGTTGATAAATTGGTTATGGTGAAAAATTGGAGATGTACAAATGGGAAATCTGATTGCCAAGTGCCAACTGTTACCATATTAGTTTTAGTGCAGTTATGCTAAGGAATACATGTGGTAATGAAAGTAAACATGAAGAGAGAAACAGAAGCTTCAACCAACTCTAGGCCAATAATTCTTAATTTATTTATTTTCATCAGACAATTACAGACATGGTTATGGTTATGGCATTTACTATTTAGACCCTTTTGTCCAAAGCAACATACAAATAAAAATACAAAGTTAAATTTAAGAGTAAACAATTTAAAAAGATGATAAGAGTACATTAAGGAAAATAGCAATAATAAACAACGTCAATTCAATCAATAGCCTAATGAAAAACAACCCATAAGACATAACACACCTTGTTTAACTACATCAGTATTTCAACAGACTTGAAACATTTAGTACTTCTTCAAAGATTTCTGTCAGATTAGCTGCATGGTTCAAGTCAGCATGTATATCTCTAGCTAAAGCAGAGCTTAAACATTTAATTTTATTTAATTTAATTTATACACGTATTTTAAATAAAAAGATGCTGTGTCAGACTAAGCATCCCAGAGTTCAATTTTCAGAACTGATGTGCGAATTGGAGTCATTGTTGCCCTCACAGTGCACCGTTCACCTTTAAGGGTATTTTCAGATCCATTGCTAGAAAAGTTTCCCCTAGATTCATACATCAAGTCATACAGAGATTTATCACATTTGAAACCAGGTTTGACAAAGCTAAGTGCAAAGGAGTTATCAAAGTTATTATAATCAAAGGGCACAGAGAACATAATGGCCAGGCATTCATGTTCAACCCGCTGCTCATCAGCGACGCCGTAAGTCACGACCCCCTCAGCACCACCCATGGCTCCTGTGGTTTTAGTAAAGGAGCATATCTCAGTCACCCCATTCTTTACAGTGGGCTGTGGGGGATTGTAGCAGTATCCACTATAGGTGTAAATCCTGAGGAAAACATACACTTTAAACAGGAGAATTGAAGCAGTATCCACTATAGGTGTAAATCCTAAAGAAAACATGCATTTTAAACCCCATTCTTTACTGTGGGGGGTTGTAGCAGTATCCACTATAGGTGCAAATTCTAAGGAAAATATGCACTTTAAACCTCATTCTTTACTGTGGGGGATTGTAGCAGTATCCACTATAGGTGTAAATCCTGAGGAAAACATACACTTTAAATATTAGGAGAATTGTAGCAGTATCCACTACAGGTGTAAATTCTAAGGAAAACATGCACTTTAAACCTCATTCTTTACTGTGGGCTGTGGGGGATTGTAGCAGTATCCACTATATACTCTCTATATACAGCCTATGGTATCCACTGTAGGGGTAAATCTTAAGGAAAACATACATGTTAAACATTAGGAGCACATTTTCATCACTGGTCATATATGTTGTGGAGATGGCCTCTGTTAGAAAGTAAGCATGGAAGCCAAATGAGTGATGAAGTTTTTATACAATATATATATTTTATATTATATTGCATGTTTTTGTTAAAGCTAACTTGCAATTTGAATACAGTTAAGTTTAAGAGGAAATGATTTTCTGACTAAGGCTGACAGGTCAGTGTTTGATGGTTTTGAAATATTAATGTCAGACTCACTTTGGATTAATGAGAATGCTTTTGCTGCGGTTGGTTAGGTGGATGGAAATACTTCGATCCGATGCGCTGGCGACATACTGTGTGAGCTCAGTCATCAATGCTGCTCCATTAAAAGCAGCCAGTGTTGTTCTTGCTAATGCAGTTTGAGTAGGGCCAAGTCGTTTGCCTGCCATACTGGATGAGTATCTGTAATGACAAAATTACTGGGCCATGTTATCTGGTATCAGCATTACCATAGATAGGTTCAAATTTGCAAACATAGGCAGATGAACATTTGGGAACACACAAACATTTCGAGGAGATAGTTCAACACGAACATACAGTGGAGCTGCATTAAGGATTACCATTAAAATGCAATGTTCACACCAAATTGTTAAAATTGAACTATTTTAGAGAAAACATATTAGCCACGAATGTTCCCCACTGTTTGCTGAATTTGAACGCAGAGTGGAAGTGCATGACACAGGTGGCAGGAGTAAAGCAAAAGGCAATATTTGCACAAAATAAGGTTCATGGAACAAAAATAGGGAGCCAAACAAGGTGGGAGGAGAGCAAGGGGGTGTGCGATGAAGTTAGTTTACTGCTAATATAATCCACTTAAATGTCTAAAAAAACTATTCTATTGAGCATCTATTGTTTAAAAAATGACATGTTTTCACATCAATGGTTAGTATAAAGTTGACTAGGTAAGCCAGTAAGCTTGGTTCATAGTATAGCCTTCAGGCTGACACAAAGTCCTGAACAGAGGCATAGCACAAAAAAACACGTTTAGAAACAAACATAAACCAGAGTTTAGTTAGGAAGCTACAATGTGTGGCAAACAGGATGATCTGACAAAGATTGAAAGAAAACACATGGTATAAATATCCAGAATGGTAAGCAGAAAGACGAGAGCAGCAAAACAGTGAGAGAGACAGGCGGTGACAACTCAAGTGTTAATTAATAAAAGGCAAATAATAACAAAAACACGTGTGCGACCCATGGAAGCAGAAGTCAGGAATATCAGGAATACTGACACAGATCGGAGTCTAATCAGCTCGATCCTTAACGATAAAAGCAAAGGTGTTACTCTTTTCCATTCCATCCCTTATAAAAAAGCTAAACATTCCTTTATCATTGGTACACTCAGATGAATGCAGCATATTTCATATTGTATTTCTATTTGCAAATGTGATGTATAAAACATAATCTTTACCACAATGTATTAAATATATCCTGTGTATTAAATCTTAGCATTGTTTGCAGTGAGTGTAACCTTATTTTACCTTACCTGGTTTGGTTTGCAGAGTTTGGATGGATCTGGTCTCTAAGGACTGAGAAAGTGACTTCCTCACACAGAGTACCCAGGTATATGGCACATGCAGTGGGTGTGTCTATGTGTGTGGCATCCTTAAACATCTTGAAACCTAACCCTACGCTAGACTTGGAAATGTTTTTACCTGCTCTGGGTACATAAACTCATGTCTAAAGGCAAATCTGAGGACTCTCACAACTTCAACAACACAACAGAACATTCAACAGAATTAAATCACCTTTCTTCCAACTGTTTCCTTTAACCATCTTTCTTGCCTTTCTTTTGTGCTTTGTCTCTGGCATTGCCCAAGGTTATTAAGTTGTCTAATTTTCCTATGTAGCAGGCTACAATCTGAAATGCCTATACACTATCACACTGTTAAGTCAGTGGCAAGTGACTAGATGTGCGCAGACCCATGCTATGCCCCAGACTGAGTTTCAACTCATGAACACTCTGTAATTAAAGGAATAAATGTGTGTAGCCTATATTAATCATTCTAACCTAATGTCCATTATAACCATGTTCAAGCCACCACATTTTAGAATTAAAGATAGCACGGTGAAGACAGTGACAGGAAGCGAGTGGGAGAGAGAGAAAAAGGTGAGAAGGATATTACCCCTCTAGTGGTGTCCGGGGGCATGCTCCCCCAGAAGAAAATTTTAAATATTCCATATTTTAAAGCATCAATCTGATGCATTTTGAGATACATTTTTTTGCCAACCAACAGTGTAATATTTCAATATGCACTCATTAAAGTTAATTTGACTGGCAAAACAGTTTAAGTCCTGACATTACACTATAATAAAAGTCATAACTTTTAAAAACTAAAATGTTTTCGATCAATTTTTACTTCTTCCAACCATATGTTAAATAAAGAGTCAATGTGGATTTACATATTGCAATAATATAATCCTACAATGAATCATTGTGAAAACTAAACTTTACTACTTTGGCCAGATCATCATCAAAAAAGAGAATTAGTACATTCATGATTTTGTCCATGTTGATATTAGCTGCTTTATTTACATTTATTAAAAACGTTGCATTGTTTATCTTTTCATATAGCTAGACATCTAAACTCTGGGACAAGGTCGTTATGTTTAAATACCTGCTTCAGGTAGCTTTTACGCAACATGTTCTGCTATGAACGTGCACACCCATATTGTTTGTATCATGGTCGGTCAGTAAAGGAACAGTCTTAACGGTAGCGGTCGTTGCCGGTAACGTACCCGTATGACAGAGTGCACGGACCGAAGCTTTGTGATTAGCATCTAATGACTAGCCAGCCCTGTCTTACCGCTGCTGCCATCCAGTATCTTCCTTCAACATGTGCTGCAGAAGCGCCCGGCTCCCTCAGTTTGAGGCACCAAGTGCTAAACGGCTTCCCGTCTCCACCCTTTTCCTCTTGTCCTCTATTAATGCCCAGCGCCATTTGTTTTAACTCCTTTCTCAACTAAAGCTGCCTGTAACTTGGAGTATGTAGCTAGCTACATGCTCCAAGTTTGATAAACTTTGCCTCCATTTTTTTTTTAGCCGTGTTACCACGGAGACCACACCGGCACCGCACTCTCACATTTCAGCAAAGACCTGCCCTACTTTGCATCTGATTGGCTAGAACTCATTTCATTGGTTGGTGGAAGTTTGATGATTGGTTGAATCCATTAAAGCAAATCCCATGTGGACTTTTTAATTTATTTATTTTTCTCAAATAGTCATACACCAGAAATCTGGCCCGAGTACTAAAACCCCCTCCCCTACCCCCCCTTAAACATTTTCTCATCGAATCTACACGATTCACGTAGGGCACCTATTTTGGTTTCAAAACGGCGAATTTCGCAGAGAATAAAAAGCCACTCAAGTTGATTTCCTAATGGCCTTTCATACTTATGGAGATTGTGTTTTGTTATGGAGTTTGTGTTTTGGCCTCCCCTACCTGAGGCCCGTTCCAGAAAGCAGGTTTAGTGAAAACTCTGAGTTGGTTAACCCTGAGATGAGGGAAACTCCGGGTTTTCCGTTCCAGAAAGAGAGTTAACTTAACCTCAGAGTCAGTTACTATGGTAACTGAGTCTGTAAACCTTACCTGGTCGGGAGCAGGTTTTCTTCAAGAAACCTCGAGTTTCTCTCAGTCTCCTCCCGCTGAGAGGGAGGAGACTGAGAGAAACGGGGAAAAAAACTTGAGTTTCTCTCATTGACACTGAATTTGAAATGAGTTTCCCAGGGGAAACTCATTTCCTCATTAATTCAGTGTGTATCAGGCGCATTGTAATGCAGTTTGTTATCTGCATGAATAAAAAAACGTATTGGTTAATGTTAGGCAGACTATAAAATGTTTTTTTTCTCAAACATGTCATGTCCTTTTGTCGACGATCCCGTTGATGAAAAACCTGTATTAATTCACAGAGATTTTACGTCGGGAGATGATATTGAGTCCCGACTAGATGTTTTTTCATTTCCACATAACCGATTTAAGTGGTAGGCCTATTTTTTATCACTGTCTATTAGATATGTAGATAGGCCTACCTTATCCTTCCACTAGTTCAACATCGTGGACAGGCTTAACATCCCAGCAGATTCTTTGTGTCGCATTACGTTTCTTGCAAACGGCAGTTTTCTTTATAACAGCAGCGGATCATACTGTAGTAGTAAAGCCACTGTATGTAGAGCTGTCAGAAAAGTGTGATCGCTCTGAAACGTTTTTTAAACGTGTTCCCTGGACACAAACCAGTGAGAGCCATTAAAAGAAATAAATGATTATACTTATAGTTCTGTTAATGATCATGGTGCTGCAGCTTCAGAATGGGATTGTTATAGTTTACTTCTTCGCCTGCAGGATTGCACCTGAATAAAATTATAGCTGTAGCCTACAATTCCAGTTTTCACCAGTAGCCTAATATTATAAGTTAACTGTGATTAAATATGAAATTAATACACTGTTAAAGCGTACGCATTGACTTGAGCATCAATTTTCTCCCACACCAATTCTCTCTCTTTTGCAGCAGCAGCCACTGTCTTGCTTTTTTAACGAAATACATGTTCAAACTCGCTGTTTGTGCGCATGAGTATTTCCGCCGACCCATTTGTTTGTGGTTGTTACCATGCTGAATCGTAGAATCATGGCTCCATTCATACTGCCTTATGTTCACGCGCGTAACCCTGAGTGAACCTACTCCGAGTTGATTGAACCAACTCAAATCAGCTGTTATGGAACCAAAAACTGTGAGTTTCCCATCTCAGGGTAAATCAACTCAGACATCAGGGTTAAACTCAGAGTTTGTTAAACTTCCTTCCTGAAACGGACCCCAGGTTGCTTTGTTGTTCTCCTGTAGTTATGCTTACAAATTAGACACTCATGTTACCAGCCACCAGCTACCACTACTAAAGAGGAATGTGGGTCCATTCCCCTGGGGGAGAGAACTGTGTTTAGGTGAATACCTGTCTACCCAGCATTACTGGAGCAACAACTGTGTTTTAGGTATGGGAGTCTTTGTGAATACCTGTCTCCCCAGCATTACATTTTGTTGTTTCTGCTTCATCTTATTCTGTTTACTCCTAATTCTTTACTCACTTACATTCTTTACTTTATTTGTTAACAAGAGCTGATCTGTGTGGGCTTTTAACATTTATCATTTACATTGTTATTCATTTAGTAGACACTTTTCATCCAAAGTGACTTACATAATGTAAATTATATTACTAGGGACTACATTGTCCCAAGAGCAACTTGGGTTTAAGTGCCTTGCTCAAGGGCACAAAGGTGGAAGCTGGTAATGACATCAGGCAGGTGAGATGAGGAGAGCACATGGAACTGATAAGAAAAACTGAATTCAAGTACCTCAAATACAATTTACATAATATGGCTATAAAACCTTCAAACAGTCAAGTTTTATGGCAGGTAAGTAAAATGACTGGACACATGCGATGACATCAGACAGGTGAGATGAGGAGAGTCACATGGAACCAATAAGAAAACTGTAACCTTCTGTTTCTTTCTTTGCTCAGTTGTTTTTGTGATTACTTACATGCCGCGTGCGGTTGGACCACACTTACAGTCTGCCTCCTGCTAAGCACACACTCAATGCAAAGCAGCTGTACAGATATTTGAATGTGTCATGCAAGGAAAGGCTAAGGTGGCAGTGTGTTGATGCATTTGAACCAATAACGTATGTACATTCACTTTACATACATGGACTAATTTGTTGATGACCTTACATTTAAATGATTCAATTTTCCCTCATATAGTGACATGCCTTTAGTATGTAATGGAGGAAAGCAAAGTAAGTGTGAAAATAGATAAATTATTAGATAATTTACTACAACATTCTTAAGTCAGAGATCAGAACAACAATTACATTGCATTTCTAAAGTGTGCTTGCTCAGCAGTATGCAGAGGGCAGAGATGGGAAGTAACGAAGTACAAATACTTTGTTACTGTACTCAAGTAGATTTTTCAGATATTTTTACTTTACTATTTATTTTTGTGGCGACTTTTTACTTTTACTCCTTAAATTTTAACAAGAATATCAGTACTTTCTACTCCTTACATTTTAGAAAATTGGGTCATTACTTTAGTTTTGTACAACAGGTGGTCTATCAGGAGTGATTGTGAGTGCGTGTCGGAAAATAGCGCGGACACACACACACACACACATATGTGTAGATTCCTTTAAATGTTAAGGGGAAGATTAAAAAAGAGAAACTGGATCTGTGAATTCTATCTTACTACTCAGTCAGAATCTTATTAACCTGGAGTCCCAGTCTCTGTCACAATAATCATATATGTTATGTTTTAGCCCTATTGGCAGACATCCATTTAAAATGTAGGCAATGGCATAAAAAGAGTCTACTGAAGTTTCTCAGCTACCACTCTAGTTAGATTTGTGTAGTCCAGGCAGCTTTTCATAAAAAATGGTATTCATTCGCAAGGCTACTTTTACTTTTATACTTTAAGTAAATTTCCAAGCCTGTAAGAGGGTCACCCAGTGTTTCTCATACATTGGCTTATTTGTGACAGCCTGCCACAATAACAACATTGACCACCACACACTGATTTTCTATGTTGTACTACTTTTATTAGATAAAATAATTGAATTGTGTTGTAATGTGCACCATCACACAGCCTTCCCTTGTCCCATTTTCTCTCACCGATCCTCTGCATGCACATAATTCAAACCATTACCAACCAACAACTGGCAAAATCGCGATTAAATCTGGTCAGCATCATGACCATATTGCAAGTATGTAAGAAGCTGTTTCCCATAAGCTAGTGTTATAATACTGTTGGGTTGTCGGGTTTAGCATGCTATAACATTACAGCTGCTTCTCAATATCGATACTCATGCAGGGTAAGTATAACTATATGTGGCACACTCAAAACAGGTGACCAAATTGGTCATATGTTTAATTTTTATGAAATAAAATAATTATATAATAATACTAAAGAACATGCATAGCTACTCCATTGCATCAAATTGTTACAGCACTTTTCCAGTCTCAATTCTTAGGCTATTAACATGAACCTTCATAAGGCAAGTCTATAGTCTCCATAGGTATCGTGGTGGTGGTAGCGTAGTGCCGGGTTTAGCATGCAGTAATCTGAAAATTTCTGGGTTTGATTCCTGGCTGAAAATGTGTGAGTGGGATTGTAGGGCCGTAAGAGTGCTGCTAAATTGGGGGAATGCAAAGCTTTAAAAGATATGTGTAGCCAGTGGAGTTCATGTGGTCATGTGGGCAGAGAGTTTAGTGTGTGTGAGAACACTAACAGCTAAGTTCTGAATGTACCAAAGTCTTTATAGATTTTTGTAATGTCAGTGAATAGGGAGTTATAGTAGTCAGTAGGAGGTGATGAAGCCATGGACCAGTCTTTCTGCATCTTTCAGGTCGACTGATGGGCAGTCATGCAATTTTGTGTTGGTGAAAGAATGAGCTTTTGATGACTATGTACAAGTGGGAGGGGTCTAGAATGATACCAAAATTGCTTGGAGGGTTTGATCAGGGTTTAATTAATATCAAGAGTCTTGATTCAAGACTGAAGTGGAGTTTGGTGCCAATCAATGAGTTCCTCTCCTAACACCTCCAATTAGCTTGACTCACACTAACTCAGACTTGCACTTCCTTTTTACCCACTACTATCTCAACTGATCCCTTCTTCCAGTTTGTCACTTCTCTGGTTTGTCATTTAATCCTCTGCATTATCATCCTCTGGTTATCTAGTACTGTATGTAAGGATATCATTTATTGCTACCCTGTCTCCTTTTACACTGTAGCTAAATTACTAAATGTAAATGTGGAAACTATGACACAAATAAGTAACGATACAAATGGAAACACAGGCAGTGCAACATAGACAGATTTCCAGTTACTGAGTTTTAACTGTATTTTATTGTTTTTATACGGGTACATACATTCTGGCTACTTTCCAAGTCTGGACCATTGTTTAGACAACATTTATCTGACTGTATTGGTGAATGCATGAACTCAATGCATGGCCATAGTCACCAGATAATGACTCATATGACTGCTATAACAGCACAGTAGATTGGAGGCAGAGCAGAGGGATTAATGAAGACCAATGAAGAGCAAACACTAAAGAGCGGATTATTACCAGCACTGACTTTGTATACCTTTTGCACCTGCTTTCATGATATTTACCATGTATCTTTAGTTCAATGCTGCTCTACTATAGCCATTCTGCTCAGCTTCCATCTGTACAGGTGCTTGCTGCTATATATCTGGTCACAAAAATACATTTAAATAAAATAAATAAATTAAGGTTAAATAAGCCAATATATGACTGAATAATAGTATTCACCCCTAGCCAGAACAGAGCATATACACTATGTTACTCCTGTCCCTGCAGATATGCTATTTCCTTTACACAGATTGTTCTAATTTATCCCAGACTTCAATTTTCATGACTGATTTTTTCATTTCAGTCATTGTTACCTTCACACTGCATTCCTTACCCTCGCGTTTGGTTTCAGTTCCACATTTATTAATGTATGGTGGGTAGTCATACAGTTTTTTGTACAATGTACTATCACATTTCACCTCAAGTCCAACAAACATGACTTCACAAAACATGCCTTTAGAGTAATTTGTGAATTCGATTGCCAAACGCTCATCTCCCACATCGTAGGTCAGTAGCCCTGCTGTTCCAGAGGTAGAGCCAGCGAAGGAGCATATCTCAGTTAGTCCGGGAAGCACAGTTGGTTGGGGTGGGTTGAAGCAGTTTCCATAAGCAGAAGAGTACATGTAAACCCTAGTGAAAAAGGTAAATCACACATGGGAAGAGGCTAAGCTTAGGGACATAGTAATTTCAAAAAGTCTTTGTTAATAGCTCAAAAGTTATTAGTATTATTTTTGAATATTAAAATCAAAACATAAAATAAACTTTTAAACCCAAAACAAGTAGTGGTCTTGCTCAGAAGACACATGGATTATGTGCAACTGTATGGTCCCATTAACCCTGTAAGCATGTTTTTTTCTTAAGTCTGTCAGGTGGGAGTGGAATGTGTATGAGAAACTCACTGAGGGTTGGAAAGGATTTTCGTGTTGCAGCGATTTGTTAGATGAATGGAAATAGTTTGGCCTTCACCAACAATGTATTGCTGTATCATCTCGTTCAGCATTGAAACTCCAGAAAAGCTGGCCAAGGCTGTTCCTGCTCCTGCAGTGACTATGGCTGGATTCATATCTGTAAAAACAGACTAATCTTAGTAGGTCTACTTTCTATGGAAATAAATAGTCTGGTCTCAAAATGTCTGTGGCAGACTTTGGATGTTTCAACAATCTCACAGAATGAACAAGTCATTACAAGGGGCATTGTGAAAAGAAGGCAACACAAATGCACTATGTTTCATAACTTTGTGTCTGTATATTTCCAAACACATGATCTGACCCAGTGTTTTAAATGTTCATGAGGAAATATATTTTAACATATCAAATTGTAATTATAACTTCAAAAAATGTGTTTATTTTGATATATTAACTACTTAAATACAACTATAAATTCAATTTATCCCAACACCAGCAGTACAAACATTTAAATCACAGACTTCTTTTCAGAGCAGATTAATAAAACATAGAAGGAACCAAAAGAAGCCTTTGCAGTTTCATGCTGCGCTTATCATACCTGTATGTGGCTTGTCTGTGAGGAGCCTGAATGGACACTGAAGCTGGACTGTGGGTGGACGTAGAATGACTGGAGCTAGTCTCTGTGGCTCTGCAAGGACAGTGAGAGTGACTTCCCAACATAGAGTACCCAGTTATATGGCACATGCAGTGGGTGTATCAACCAATAGAAGGTACTGAATATTAACAGCACTTCTAAAAAAGGCTACTGAGTAATATTTTACATTGGGGCTCACCCCCAATTTTCACTGCCCATTTAAGTCTACAACCCCACTGATTTCCAGTTGGCAGTCCTAGTTTGTTTGATGGCCCTGAGCAACCTCCCCTCAGCGCTACCATAACCCCCCACCGACATATGTTGTTGTCCAACTGCGACCCAACCCCCGCCCCCCAGATAGAAAATACTGTTGTCCTGTTGTATAAGAGCATAGCTATCAACCCAGAAGGAGCCGTAGTAGCTGAATAACTTTATCATTTGTTCATTTCTCCTTTCCTTCTTTCTTCTGTGTTCTTCCTTATGGTTTTGACCCATTCTTGTCCTGTTTATTTGGCACTTGAGAATGAAATTACCTATCCATCAAACACTGTTCACCAATTGTCAAGACAAAACCTATTCATTTTGGTGTGCAGATTAATTCTGTATTATTCTGTAAACTTAATACATGCAAACTGAGGTACCTCAAATACAATTTACATAATATGGCTATAAAACTTTCAAACAGTCAAGTTTTATGGCAGGTAAGTAAAATGACTGGACGCATGCGATGACATCAGACAGGTGAGATGAGGAGAGTCACATGGAACCGATATGAAAACTGTAACCTGCTGTTTCTTTCTTTGCTCAGTTGTTTTTGTGATCACTTATCACATGGGACCAAACTTGCAGCCTGCCTGCAGTCTTGCAGTCTGCCTCCTGCTAAGCACACACTCAATGCAAAGCAGCTGTACAGATATTTGAATGTTGTGCTGCCCGGACCAACTGAGATATGCTCCTTCGCTGGCTCTACCTCTGGAACAGCAGGGATACTGACTTACAATGTGAAACACCAGCGTTTGGCCATCATGTTCACAGCATACTACAATGGCACAATGTATTTTGGTGTCAGGTTTGTTGAACTTGATGTGAAATGTGATTACACATTGTACAATGAAATGTTTAAAAATGTACCATACATTAATATATTTGAAACTGAAAACAATTGTAAGGGTAAGGGATACAGTGTGAAGGTAACAATGACTCCAATGAATAAATCAGTCATGAAAATTGAAGTCTGGGATGAATGAGAACAATCTGTGTAAAGGAAATAGCATATCTGGAGGGACAGGAGTAACATAGTGTATATGCTCTGTTCTGGCTAGGGGTAAATAATATTATTCAGTCATATATTATATATATGACTGCACCTGAAGAGCGCCTCTGGAATTGGAACATACCAACAACAAATAAAATACAGGGGTGGCTAAGGCGAACAGACAATAAAAGCTACAAACAACCAACATTAATAGATCTAGTAGGGTAGAAATTTACCGAAGAATTATACATGACTCGCAAAAACATTACACTAAGCCACAAGTTACCCCCGGCGCCCCCACCAAGGTGGGAGACGCCGGAAAGGTCAAGCGGGAGGACGGGAAAACCACATGCCCACGGCCCCCCGCAATCCCATAACTGCCCGGCGACCACACATAGTGGGAGACGTCAGAACGGTCAGGGGGGAAGGCGGGAAAGCCAGTAGGTGCACGCCCAGGGAGGGGGGACGGGGGGAGGAAAAGAGATTGAATTTATATGTTGGAAGTGGGTTAAATTGTGAAACTAATTTTGAAGCGAAATTTTGGAACACATCATCAGTAGTGGACCCCAGTATCAGTGTTTCGGCCATTACCAACTATACACTTTCAACGGAGGGAGGCCCCCCTGGGGTTGATCAAGCCCCAGAGTGTGTTCCATGCCCAATTGAGTTTTAGATACGGGAGAATGGAATTTAGGATCAATAAGCTAAGGTTTAAAGAATTCTATTCTCAAAAAAGTAAAAGAAAAATGTGCTAAAAAGGCTAAAGAATGGGGAGTAGGAAGGGGCCTAGGTCCCGTTGCATCCTCGTTACGACCACCTAAGCTGGGTCAGGGATGTTGAATTTAGGTGGTAAAAGTTTGGAGGTTTAACAAGAGGGAATGGAGGGTTTAGAAGGCGTCCGTAGTGTACTGAAATCCCGTAACACGCCGTCGGTCAGAGGGGAAGACACTAACGGTAGTTGCTGGTTCTGGGGTTTTCTGCGATACCATAATTGCCTGGTAATCAGGGAAGGCAGGTCCCCATCAGAACCCCAAGACCCCCCACAGACCCGTAACACGCCGTCGGTCAGAGGGGAAAGCCAGTGGGTGCCTGTTACAGTGCACTGTAATCCCATAACACGCCATCGGTCAGAGGGGAAGGTATGTATGTTCTTTCCTTTATTAATATTATACATGTGTTGTGTGAACCTCATGAGGATTGTGTTCCCCGTTTCTCCTACATACTGAAGTTGACATTGTAAACACCTTATCAAATAAATAAAAATTTTTGACTGTGCTCGTGTGTCTTTTTGGGTGAGAAAAACCTCTTTAGTACTCTGGTTCTGTACCCATTTACGATTTAAAAAAAAAATCTGTTTGTGCTCTGCTTTTAGGTTCCTTTAATGTTTTTAATTTGGCTTTAACCAGTATGTCTCTTAAATTCCTATTTTTTCTGTAGGCAGCAAGGATCCTGTGATCTTTTAGAAATAAAGTATTTCCACCTGATCTATAAAAATTATTTTTAACCACCCTCAATAATTGAATATTCGCCCTGGAATAAGTAGTGATTATAGGGAGGATTGGATCTAAACAGATGGGCTTAACTTCCCTGAATGTCCTGAGAATTTGGCGAAGCATGGAGCGTTTGTACCCCCTACTGGTCAAACTGTAGAACAAAATTTGAACTGCATGTAAAAAGTCTTGATTTCTGGTGCAAATCCTGCTGAATCTGAGAAGTTGTGATTTGACCAGACCAGCAAAGGTATGTCTGGGATGGTAGCTGGATCTAAAAAGAAGCGCATGTGTGTCTGTGTCTTTAAAGAAAACTTTTATCTCCAGTTTACCTGTTTCTTCAAATTTGTCCCCTTTAAAAGTTGTTGTGTCCAAGAAATCTACAGAATTTAAATTTAAAGTAGACTTTAGTTTTATAGAAGGGTTATGATTATTGAGAGTGGTTAAAAACACTTTAAAATCCTCTTCTGAGTGGTGCCACACCCCCCCAAATTTCTTCCCCATGGAGGTCCCTTTAATCTGCAGAAAATATTGATTATTAAATTCAAAGTCGTTTTTGGTCAAATTGATCTCTAATAATTGCAACAGCTCCTTGTCTGGACGTCTGCTGTTGGGGTATTTTTGGAATATTGTTTTGATAGACAAAAGTCCTTCAGTTGAGTTAATGTTCGTGTACAATGAGTCAACATCCAAGGTGAAAAGAAAAGCACCAGGGGGGATTTTTGCCTCCTTTATTTTTTGTATAAAATGGTAAGAATCCTTAACGTAACTAGGGTGTAATTTGGCAAGGGGGTTTAAATAATAGTCAATAAATTCTGCCGTATAATAGGATTCGCTGTCGCAGTCGGACACGATAGGTCTGCCTGGTGGGATTTTAAAGGGGACATTCCAGGTGTCTCCTTTCTTGTGAATCTTTGGCAATAAATAAAATAATCTGGCACGAGGATCCTTGCTGCCTAACAGGTAAAGTTTCGGTTTTTGGGGAAAGCATCTCTGGTGAGCAGCAATGTATGTGTTAAGCAGCCTCAGATTCTCCTGTTCTGAGGGTGGGAGTGCCCTGCTGAAGTTGATGAGGGGAATGAAGACTTGGGCATTGGAGAAAGCAAAGTGGGCCGTTTTAACAGCCCGTTGTATCTGTGGGATTGAGGTTTGCTCCGGTTTTTGAGCCCTGTTGTTGATGCCAAAGGATAGGACTATTTTTTCAACATATGGAGATACAGGTGTTTTGTCCAGAATGGTTTCTAAATGCCTAAACGTGCCCCCTGGGAAGCTATCTATTTGTAGCTCGGGCTGTGTGAATGAAGGGAATTTTGCCACATTTGAGTCTCCTAGGATTACGAATTTCTTCCTTGCCACAAACTCCCAATCTGAAAACTTCTTGTCTGTGCTCTCATGTCTAAAGGGCCTGCCTTCGGGCCTCCCCATTGTGGGTGAGGAAAAATTGAGTTGGCTCTGGATCAGTTCTCGTGTGGATTGTGTGGGGCCCAGTCTAAATCGTGCGGCAAAAGTGGTCACGGTGTTACCTTCAGGGACTAGTTCCTGATCCGCGGGTTGAGGGGCCTCCACTAAAATCAGGTCCGACGAGGATCCTGCCGTCTGGGGATCTAGGATCTCTGTGTCAATCAGTGGAAGAGGAGGAGCAGGTTTGCAGGTGGAAACTCTGCGTGTAGGCCTTTGTTCCCTGGGTACGTCTTGCATTGGAATGGTAGGGGAGGGGGGGAGGGGGGCAGGGAGGGTGAGGGACAGAGCAAGGGAGATGGGGGAGGAAGGGCAGAGTTAAGGAGAAGAAGAAGGGAGTGGTGAAGGCTGCTTTACCTCTTCCTCAGGTTGTGGTTCGGGGGTCCAATCTCCTCTTCCCTCAGTCATGGTGCTAGTAGAAACTAGCTGTGGCTTCTCTGATGGAGTTGGTGTGTCCAGCAATGTTTGGACCACAGGCGGGGCGTGAAGCTCAGCAGTGATGGTGATTTGTCTGGTTTCTGCTGTCTCACCCTGTGTCTCGGTGTTTGATGCTATAGAAGAGTGCCCGTCCCCTTGTGTAGTTCCGGCAGGCTGTCCAGTTGTTGAAGTTTCCCTCTGTATTCCGGTGTGTGGTGATGCAGATGGCTGCTCGTCCTCCGGTGCCTCCTCGATCAGCATGTCTGAAATCCCAGAGTTTCTGGTCCTGGTGGCACGTCTGGGTCTCTGTTCAGGATCCTGTTGTGATGGTTGTGGTTGTGCGTCCACTGCTGTTATGTCAGCCTGTGTCTGTGCAGTGGCAGTTGGTGGTGTCTGGGTCTGCGCAGTGACAGCAGGTGAGTCTTGCGTGTTGTTTTCAGGAGATGCATCCAGGATTTTGCTGTAAACTAGATCTAGCGTCTCCTGTCTGAGCCTTCGGCGAAATTGGCTCCTGCACCAGGAAGCTGCAATGTCATAGTTCTTAGTCCATTCTGAGTGTAGGTGTCATATGAGGGTGTGTAGGTTCACATTTAAAATGTCAGTGTAGTATTCTTTAAGGATGACTAGTGTTGTGTGCTCCTATTGTTTTGCATTGCCTTCAATGAGTGTGGTAGTTTTAGAACTGGGAGCTGCAGGTTTAATCATCTCAGCCAAGTTTAGTCATTTTAGCAAAAGCAGCAGGTGAGATTGTGCAAGTGGTGTGCTGCCCTGATCATTTTGTGAATACGACGTGTCTTGAGAATAAATTCTGGATCAGTAGCATGAGCATTAGTGTTGTTTTTTGCGAACCTGGTGTTTTGTTGGCCATTAGTGTTGTAGTGAAATGGCCGCCGAAGCAATTGCCGTCCGTCGGTGGATGGAGCATTGTACCGCTGTGCCGTGAAGCGGGGGTTTTGGTAGCGCTGCTGCTGGCCTCCCCCTCTGTTGTAGGTGTAGTTATTCTGGCGGTGATTGTTTTGGTTACCGTAGAAAGGTTGGCGGTAGTTGGAATAGCACCCTCTTCGGTTCCATTGTGTGGTCTGAGCGGATCCGTTTTGCTGGCTCCACTTCGTCACCGCAGCATAGCTCCGTTGGTCTCGGTTGGGCTGGTAGTTGTTACCTCGATAAGAAGACCATAGGTGGTAAAAGTTTGGAGGTTTAACAAGAGGGAATGGAGGGTTGAGAAGGCGTCCGTAGTGTACTGAAATCCCGTAACACGCCGTCGGTCAGAGGGGAAGACACTAACGGTAGTTGCTGGTTCTGGGGTTTTCTGCGATACCATAATCAGGGAAGGCAGGTCCCCATCAGAACCCCAAGGCAACCCGCAGACCCATAACACGCCGTCGGTCAGAGGGGAAAGCGGGAAAGCCAATGGGTGCCTGTCACAGCGCACTGCAATCCCATAACACGCCATCGGTCAGAGGGGAAGGCAGTAACACTCGGGGCAGTGCATGTTCTGAGGTTAGTACAAACCCATAATTGTTCAGCAATCAGGGGGTAGGGTTAGGGGTTAGGGTTAGGGTTAGGGGTTAGGGTTAGGGTTAGGGTTAGGGTTAGGAATGAAAAAATGAAATCCTGCTGCCGTAAGGCAGCAGGATTGAAGCACGAACCATGGACTTTAGACTAATTCCCCCCTATCCTATCTCTCATTTAGGCCGTTGGGCAGGTGTGTGCCCAGTTTTTGGATCCAAGACCTCTCCATTCTCCTACGTTGCTGGACCGACCATGCTGGATTGGACTCCAGGATGGTGGCCCTGAGGTTGGTCCAGCCATGGTCCACAAAATGTTGGACTAAGGGGATGTGTAGATTTTTTTGTTTGGTGATATTGTATCTGTGCTGGGTAAATCTGGTCAACAAAGAGTTCCCTGATTCCCCCACATACTGCTTGGAACATTGTGAGCATCTAATTAAATAAATAATATTTTTCTGATGTACAGTTGTATTATTTTGGGTTAAGAAAACCTCTTTTGAGCTCTGATTCTGTACAGTTCTGTACCTCCTGTAGAAATCCCCCTGTGCCCTAGTCTTCAGGGCTTGTAAAGGTCTGAGTTTAGCCTTGACTAAAATGTCCCTCAAATTTTTGTTTTTTCTGAAGGCTGCAATGAGTCTGTGGTCCTTCAGAAAAACGCTGTTACCTCCAGTGGAAATAAAATTATTTTTTAATGTTTTGACCAATTTCACATTTTCTGCAGAATATGTTACAATAATGGGCAGGAGTGGGTCCAGACAAATTGGTTTAGGCTGAGTGAAAGTCCTCAAAGCCTGCCGTAGCATGGTGCGGGAGTACCCCCTAGTGGCCAATGCGGAGAAGAGAATTTTGGTTGCCAATTTAAAATCTATTATCCTGGTGCATATTCTTTTGAACCTCAATAGTTGAGATTTTACCAGACCAGCAAAGGTATGGCGTGGGTGGTGACTGGACCTGAACAACAGCGCATGCGTGTCGGTTTTTTTGAAAAAAACTTTGACATCCAGTCTGTGTGTTGAGGAGAAGTCATCCCCTTTGAAGGTCGTCGTGTCCAGGAAGTCAATTGAGTCCTGATTAATGGTTGAAGTTAATTTTATGGAGTCCCTCTGCCCATTTAAGGTAAGCATAAACTGTTCAAAATCCTCCATCGAATATTCCCATATGCCCCATATGTCGTCTAAAAAGCGGAAATAATATAATGGTTTTTTGTCACATGCTGCTAATGCTTTTTCTTCCCATTCGGCCATAAAAATATTAGCATAGGCAGGAGCGAACCGTTTCCCCATCGCTGTCCCCCTGGTCTGTAGGAAGTATTGGCCGTCGAATTCAAAATCATTTTTGGTTAAATTAATTTCCAGGAGTTGGAGGAGCTCCTTCTCCGGTCTCTTGCTATTGGGGTATTTTTGGAAAATATTTCTGACAGCCAATAATCCTTCTGCGGTCTGTATATTGGTGTACAGCGCTGTGACGTCGAGGGAAAAGAGAAAAGCTGATGGCGGAACTATAATATTTTTAATAATTTCCACAAAATGGAACGTGTCCTTAATGTAGCTTTGGTGTAATATTGAGAGAGGATTTAAATAATAATCTATGAATTCCGCCAGCGGTAGGTCTCACTCTCACAATCAGAGACAATTGGGCGCCCCGGGGGGATGCAGTAAGGGAGGCTCCAAGACTCTCTTTTTTTGTGGATTTTGGGCAAAAGGTAAAATCTTCGCATTCTGGGTTCTTTATTTCCCTGGAGGTAGGTCATTTGCTTGTGGTTAATAAATTTCTTATTATATAGTGATAAAAGAATTTTGTTAACTACTGGTATGGTATCCTTATAAATAGGTCTGTCTAGTTTGGTATAATAATTTTGGTCATTAAGCTGTCTGTGTCCCTCCCACAGATAATCCTTCCTGTCCATGAGGACCACTGCGCTCCCTTTATCTGCAGGTTTTATCACTATTTTTTCATTTTCACCCAACTGACGGAGTGCTTCAGTTTCCCATTTGCTAAGGTTGGATTTAGTCCAGCCTATTCTATAGTTTTTTTGAAAATATTCATTATCCAATTGTGTCAAATTTGTGATTTCAGGAGGGAGCTGTGCAGCAGAGGGAACCCAGGTGGACCTGGGAATGAAGGGAAGGTGTACAGAATCTGGTTTGTTATTATAATAAACAGACAATTTCAATTTCCTATGATAATTTTGCAGGTCAAGCTTAGTCTGATCTTTTAAACATTTGTGACTAGACCTGTGGAGAGAGGGAATAAAAGTTAGACCTTTGTTTAGCAGCATGCTCTGTGCTGCTGTCAGTCGAAAGGATTCACATAAGTTAACTACAGTGTTTAACCCTGCTCTGTTTTCACCACTTACAGGGTTATGGTGTTTAAAAACTGGACCCAATGATGCAGCATACTTTCACCTGTTTGTTTGGTCCAGTGAATGTAGTCACCCTCCACATGAAAGCTGCTTCTGGGGAGCTGAGGGATGAAGGTATGGTTATCTTCAATGTACCTGTTTAAGCGTCTCAGATTGTCTTGTTCTGCGGGTGGCAGTTGCCTGCTAAAGTCCAGCAGGACCACAAAGATCTGTGCTGTAGGGAAAGCTTTTTCAGCCATCCCAAAGGCCCTGTTCAGCTGTGGAATGGTCACTGTGTCTAGATCTTTGGCTCTGCTATTAATGCCAAAGGAAAGCACAGCTCTTTCCACTGACATAGATACTGGTGTTTTGGCCAAAATGCTCTCAGCATGTGCAAATGTGGCCCCTGGGTAGCTGTCCACCTGGATATGTTTGTGGGAAAAAGGCGGTAAATTGGACAAGTTTGAATCTCCCAAGAAGATCCAGGGCTTCCTTGGCTCCAGTGTCCAGTCAGTGTCTTTGTTCCTGGTCTGGGCGTGTCTGAGGGGCCTGTTCTCAGGGCTGGTTGGAGCAGGAGGGGATGATGTGACCAGGGGTGCAAATGGGAGTGTGCTCTGAACTGTGGGTCTGGATGAGAGGCCCGTTCTCATGCCAACACCGTGTGGGGGGGTAGTTGATGTGTTATCTTCTGCGGTTTTTGGTTGCAGGTTTGGAAGCCTGCGTTGAGGCCTCTGCTGCAGTGGCGTGTCCAGAACCTGGATCACCGGTGAGAGGGCAGCAGGTGAGTGTGGGGGAGGGGGGAGGAGGAGAAGGAGAGGGGAATGGGAGAAGAGGGGGAGGTGGGTGTTTGAGGGAGAGGGGCCTCACATGGATGAGGATCCTCGTGTAGGGAGATCAATTCAGCCTCCTCTACCTGTTGTTGCTGCTGCTGTGCCTCTGTCTCCTCAGCTGTTTGTGTGCTATGGGTAGCCGTCTGGGGAGCTGGGTGGGTCTCTGGTGCCCGCTGTGCTGGGTTCATCCTCAGTGTCTGCCACTGTGTCATGATCTGTGGGACTCCAGGTTGTGGGTCTGGTGTGGGGGCAGGAGCTGCCATTTTCAAAAACTCTGTGATGGCAGAGCTAAGGTTTCTTCTCCTCACAGGCTGAGGATTTGGCCTGGATAACGCTGGGGCTGAAGGAGGGCGTGTCTGTGAAGGAGGAGGAGGAGGAGGAGGAGGAGGAGGAGGAGGAGGAGGGGAAACTGGAGGCTCTGGGTCCCGTGTTGGAATTGGCCCCTCCGTCCTCTGAGGGGCCAAGGGTTGCGCTACCAACCCCGTCACAGGTGCAGTCTGGGTCTGTTGGGCGTCCTGTGGTGTAACTCTAGGGCAGGTTTGGACAGCAGCCTCTATCCTAGCATGCACTGCATCTAAGAGTTCCTGAGATATTTTTCTGCCATAGTGGCTGCGGGACCAAGCAGCTGCTATTTCAAAGTTCTTTTTCCAGTTGCCTGCCTGAAGTTGCTGCAGGATCTGGAGGTTATTCTCTATATTGTCTTTGTAATGGTCCTCTAAAGTTGCTAGTGTTTCATGTTCCCAGATTTTTGCATTACCCATAATAATGTTTTCTGTTGCAGGGTTTGTATCTGCTGGCCTAATGGAAACAATAAGGTTCTGGGTCAGCCTGGCTATGGCAGGTGGGGTATCTGCAGCTGTCACGTTATTAAAGTGATGTGCTGATCTAATGATCCTATGAATAACCTTGGTTCTGGTTAAAAAGTCTGGGTCATTAGCTTGCTGTTTCTGTTGATTATTCCCATAGAGTTGGACAAACCTCCCACCCGCTGGTGCGTGTCCTGCCAGTCCCGGCGTTGTTGTCCCTGCTGCCCGCTCCGCTGAGGCTCCGGGCCGCTCCGCTGTGGCTGGTACTGGGTCCGCTGCCAGTCCCGTTGAGCGGTCCCTCCGCGCGGGGCATCTTTTTGCGTTCGGCGGTTCTGCTGACCACCGTTGTTCCAGCCCCTCATCTGGTACGTGTTATTAATATAAGACTGCTGTTCGGCCTGGCTCTTACCTCTGTTAAAGTTGCGGTTTGAGCGCCAGCCGTTATTTTGGAACTGGCGGGAGTTACTGCCTTGATTTCCCCGAGCAGCCCGGGGCCGAGTGGAGCGGCTGTCGGGTCGTTGCCGACGAGGGTACCTGGAAGCCTGTCTGCTCTGGGGGTTGTAATTTCTATCTCTGTTTCTTCCCCGTTTGTAACTTACAGTCTGCCAGTCTCCATCGTTCCAGTCTTGGCCCGCCATCTCCCAGCCGAGCCGAGAGCCGTGGGGAAAACTTCAAAATGTAAAAAAAACTAACTTAAAACTATCTCAAAAAAGAGAGACGTGATGGTCTATTTATGAGAAAATTTATTTTCAGTGAGCGACGCGTTTCGGCATTTAAAAATGCCTTTTTCAAGCTCAAAAATCACTTAAAATCTCACAATACAAATACTTCACCCACAGTGCAGTAAACGGTCGGCAGAATGAATGGGAAAAGACCGGGAGTAGAGTGAATCATAACATCCTGTTTCTAGAAAGCCTCACGTGACCCCTGAGCCAATGGCAAGGCTTGAAAGAAAAACACAGAGTGTGTGTGTGTGGAATCCAAGGCCTAAAAGATGCCCGCTTGAAAATTAGGAAAAAAATAATAATAAAAGTAAGACATCCTTCAAATTGAACTTAAAAAACATTTTAAATTAAAAGTAACACTCCAGTAAAATAAAATTAATTAAATAATAACGAAAATTTACCATAATTGCAAATAGAAGCACTTAATTAGATCTCGGAGTGTAAAAAACCATAAAACTCATATTACATTTCTGTTTATTTTCTTCTTTTTTTCAGGATTCCAGGGAGGCCATGGTAGAGGTCAGGTGAGGTAAGTATTATTTTAGGGTCTTTAAAGATCAACATTAAGGTTATATTTTGTGATAGGGTTATAATTTAGGTTAGGATTAGGCAAGGGGTCCCAATTATGGATTGATGATCAAATGGTTAAGGTTAGGGATCAATTATTGGGTTAGGGTTATAATTAAGGTTATGGTCAGGTAAGAATTAAGTTCCTGGTTGGGGTTAGGGTTAGGGTTAGGGTTAGGGTTAGGGTTAGGGTCAGGGTTAGGGGGTTAGGAATGATAAATTTATCACGATGAAACCCCCCGCTTCGTCCGACGACTGAGCAGTTCGATAGGGAATCAAAGGCAAGGGCACGGGCCGGCGCACGTCAGTGATAAGTTCTCAATTCCAGCAATATCCAATAAGGTTTTTTCATTTGATTCACAATCTCGTGTTTCTGTTATTGTCAAATCTGGTACGGATGTTCCAAGGTGCCAAGGAGGAGGGGTCTGGCATTGTGCTTAATTTTTGGGAACTTTGGTAACGGTCATGTCGTTTTATCTGCGATAGAGAAGGTCTGGCATTGTATGTAATTCTTAAGGAATTTTAGTACCTGCCACGGTCGCTTTATCTAAGGTACAGAAGGTCTGGTATTGTGCGTAATCTTAAGAAATGTTGGTACCTGTCATGGTCTTCTCTCTTTTTTCTTTTCTTTTCCCTTTTCTTTATCACTGCACTGGTTGCTATATCTGCGATAAAGGAGGTCTGGCATTATGTGTGGGAAGGAATTTTGTTACCTGCCACGGTCGCTTTATCTAAGGTGCGAAGGTCTGGCATTGTGCAAAGGGAGTGTTGGTACCTGTCAGGGTCTTCTTTCTTTTTTCTTTCCTTTCTTTATCTGCACTGGTCGCTATATCTGCGATAAAGGAGGTCTGGCATTATGTGTGATTCAAAGGAATTTTGGTACCTGCCACGGTCGCTTAATCTAAGTTGCGAAGGTCTGGCATTGTGCGTAGTCTTAAGGAGTGTTGGTATCTGTCATTGTCTTCTCTCTTTATTTCTTTTTGGTCGCTATATCTGCGATAAAGGAGGTCTGGCATTGTGTGTAATTTGAAGGAATTTTGCTACCTGCCATGGTTGCATAATTTTAAAGAACGTTGGTACCTGCCATGGTCGTCCCTCTTTCTTTCTTTTCTTTCTTCTTTATCTGCTCTGGTCGCTATATCTGCGATAAGGGAAGTCTGGCATTGTGTGTAATTCTAAGGAATTTTGGTATCTGCCATGGTTGTTCTACCTGCAGTAAAGAAGAATAGAAAGAGCGGGGAGGAGAGTTGGTTGTTAAAAGGTTGAATAGTTGTTTTAAGTGAGAAGGGTTATTATATTGTTTAGAGGTTAAATTGTTGTATTAATTGAATAAAAGTAAGTCTATTTTAGAAGCTAAATTTCAGGACACATCATCAGTAGTGTACCTCAGCATCATTGAGTGTTTCGGGTTAGGGTTAGGAATGATAAATTTATCACGATGAAACCCCCCGCTTCGTCCGACGACTGAGCAGTTCGATAGGGAATCAAAGTTAAGGGCACGGGCGGCGACGTCAGTGATAAGTTCTCAATTCCAGCAATATCCAATAAGGTTTTTTCATTTGATTCACAATCTCGGGTTTCTGTTATTGTCAAATCTGGTACGGATGTTCCAAGGTGCCAAGGAGGAGGGGTCTGGCATTGTGCTTAATTTTTGGGAACTTTTGGTAACGGTCATGTCGTTTTATCTGCGATAGAGAAGGTCTGGCATTGTATGTAATTCTTAAGGAATTTTAGTACCTGCCACGGTCGCTTTTATCTAAGGTACAGAAGGTCTGGTATTGTGCGTAATCTTAAGAAATGTTGGTACCTGTCATGGTCTTCTCTCTTTTTTTCTTTTCTTTCCCCTTTTCTTTATCACTGCACTGGTTGCTATATCTGCGATAAAGGAGGTCTGGCATTATGTGTGATTAGGAAGGAATTTTGTTACCTGCCACGGTCGCTTTATCTAAGGTGTTAAGGTCTGGCATTGTGCGTAAGGAGTGTTGGTACCTGTTCAGGGTCTTCTTTTTTTTTTCTTTCCTTTCTTTATCTGCACTGGTCGCTATATCTGCGATAAAGGAGGTCTGGCATTATGTGTGATTCGAAGGAATTTTGGTACCTGCCACGGTCGCTTAATCTAAGTTGCCGAAGGTCTGGCATTGTGCGTAGTCTTAAGGAGTGTTGGTATCTGTCATTGTCTTCTCTCTTTAAATTTTTGGTCGCTATATCTGCGATAAAGGAGGTCTGGCATTGTGTGTAATTTGAAGGAATTTTGCTACCTGCCATGGTTGCATAATTTTAAAGAACGTTGGTACCTGCCATGGTCGTCCCTCTTTCTTTCTTTTCTTTCTTCTTTATCTGCTCTGGTCGCTATATCTGGGATAAGGGAAGTCTGGCATTGTGTGTAATTCTAAGGAATTTTGGTATCTGCCATGGTTGTTCTACCTGCAGTAAAGAAGAATAGAAAGAGCGGGAGGAGAGTTGGTTGTTAAAAGGTTGAATAGTTGTTTTAAGTGAGAAGGGTTATTATATTGTTTAGAGGTTAAATTGTTGTATTAATTGAATAAAAGTAAGTCTATTTTAGAAGCTAAATTTCAGGACACATCATCAGTAGTGTACCTCAGCATCATTGAGTGTAGGCCATTATCACTAGACACTGGGGGCCAGGGACGCCCAGTAGGGGTTGATCAAGTCCCGCGTGTGTCCCTTGTCCAATTAAGTAAGTTTAAACAGTTCAAGAGTTAAGATGAATATAATAGTATCAATAATATTATAGTCTTTCAATCAATACATTAAGATTTTTAAGGTCCATGATCCAGGTTAAGCCTAAAAGTTATTTTTGCTGCAGCATTGTTGTTGTAATTTAACAAAGTTGTTGAGTTATAATAATATGAGACAAGATAGAGACCTGTAAAGTAAAAGGCAGTTAAGGGTATGTATAATAGTTTAAAATTAAACTTACCACCTGAATGACAAGGGTGTCTGTTAACAGCGCAAGCTAGAACCACCCAGGTCAAACAGGACCGAGGGTCCTGGAGTCCAGGTCAGTCTTTTTCAATTCCTTCCTGTGTTCCATACATCGCACAACTACAGGAGGCGCAATCAAAATCCAATCGGATTGGTAATTTGCGCCCCTGTAGTCTTAGGAATGAACAGTCGGTTGCATTATGGTTAGGGTTAGAAAATTTTAAACAAGGTATTTCAGCGATTAAAAAACACTAGGAAGGAAGGGCAGGAATCCCGAGTAAAATTATCTAAGTTTTGTTAATGTAGGACCACGGGAAGCGGGTGAGAATTAGTTTTAAAGGCATAAAATAGTTAATTATGCGAAAATGGGCGTGGCTAAGGCTTTTTGTGCTATAACTTCGCTTCTGAAGGTCCTAAAGACTTGGGAATTAGTTTGATAAGCGTCTTTAAGTCTTCTGTTCAAATTAGTGTGGGTCACACATCCGTGGGCAAACCGGAAGTAGGCGGAATTTCACTTCCTGGTTGAGTTTTTTGTTTTTTCTTCATGTTTAAAGGTCCCAAACATTTGGAATCTAGTCTACTTTAAATTATATAATTTTTACGACGAGTTAATATCGATACAGTGTCCGTGGTTAAAGGTCTATTTTCTAAGCTTCAAATTCAAATTAAATCTAATTAGGGATAGGTTTAAGAGTTAGAGAAGATAGGGAGATTGGAGTAAAATGGTAGGGATCTGGGTGGGTTGGGGTTAGGGATTTGGAGGGGAAGGGTATGGGTTAAGGCTTAGGGGGATGGGTGTGGTTGGGGTTAGGGATTTGGAGTGGGGAAGGGTATGGGTTAAGGTTTAGGGGAGGGGTGTGGTTGGGGTTAGGATGGGGGAAAAGGGTAAGAGTGGGGAAGGGTTGGTTAGGTTCAGGGTAGGGGTCTGGGTGGGTTGGGGTTAGGGATTTGGAGTGGGGAAGGGTATGGGTTGGGGTTAGGAATGGGGAAAAAAAATGGGTTAGGGAAGTAGAGTTAAGGAGAGAAGTCGGGTCGGACTGAACTCTCCCCCGCCGGGTCGGGCTGTATACTCTACCTCCCCTTACTCCCTCACGTGAATGAGGGAAAATGGGGAGAAGAGGGATAGAAAGTATGAATTGTAGTAAAGTGGATAAGAGGGAAGTAGAGCTAAGGAGAGAAGGGTCGGACTGAACTCTCCCCACTGGTCGGGCTGTATTTTTACCTCCCCTACTCCCCTCACGTGAATGAGGGAAGATGGGGAGAAGAGGGATAGAAAGTATGAGTTATAGTGGATGAGAGGGAAGTAGAGTTAAGGAGAGAAGTCGGGTCGGACTGAACTCTCCCACTGGTCGGGCTGTATATTTACCTCCCCTACTCCCTCACTAGTGTGAGGGAAGAGTGGGGAGAAGGGTGAATGGGTATTTAGGAATTGTATGTTATTTTTTCATTATTAAATGTGATACGAAAGGAATCTGTTGTAAGACGGTTGGTTGGAGTATTTGTTATGGAATTAAAGTGAACTTTCTTGTCCGAAGGCACTGGCCAGGGTTAGGAATGATAAATTTATCACGATGAAACCCCCGCTTTCGTCCGACGACTGAGCAGTTCGATAGGGAATCAAAGGCAAGGGCACGGGCGGCGCGACGCCAGTGATAAGTTCTCAATTCCAGCAATATCCAATAAGGTTTTTTCATTTGATTCACAATCTCGTGTTTCTGTTATTGTCAAATCTGGTACGGATGTTCCAAGGTGCCAAGGAGGAGGGTCTGGCATTGTGCTTAATTTTTGGGAACTTTGGTAACGGTCATGTCGTTTTATCTGCGATAGAGAAGGTCTGGCATTGTATGTAATTCTTAAGGAATTTTAGTACCTGCCACGGTCGCTTTATCTAAGGTACAGAAGGTCTGGTATTGTGCGTAATCTTAAGAAATGTTGGTACCTGTCATGGTCTTCTCTCTTTTTCTTTTCTTTCTCCTTTTCTTTATCACTGCACTGGTTGCTATATCTGCGATAAAGGAGGTCTGGCATTATGTGTGATTCGAAGGAATTTTGTTACCTGCCACGGTCGCTTTATCTAAGGTGCAAGGTCTGGCATTGTGCGTAAGGAGTGTTGGTACCTGTCAGGGTCTTCTTTCTTTTTTCTTTCCTTTCTTTATCTGCACTGGTCGCTATATCTGCGATAAAGGAGGTCTGGCATTATGTGTGATTCAAAGGAATTTTGGTACCTGCCACGGTCGCTTAATCTAAGTTGCCGAAGGTCTGGCATTGTGCGAGTCTTAAGGAGTGTTGGTATCTGTCATTGTCTTCTCTTTATTTCTTTTGGTCGCTATATCTGCGATAAAGGAGGTCTGGCATTGTGTGTAATTTGAAGGAATTTTGCTACCTGCCATGGTTGCATAATTTTAAAGAACGTTGGTACCTGCCATGGTCGTCCCTCTTTCTTTCTTTTCTTTCTTCTTTATCTGCTCTGGTCGCTATATCTGCGATAAGGGAAGTCTGGCATTGTGTGTAATTCTAAGGAATTTTGGTATCTGCCATGGTTGTTCTACCTGCAGTAAAGAAGAATAGAAAGAGCGGGAGGAGAGTTGGTTGTTAAAAGGTTGAATAGTTGTTTTAAGTGAGAAGGGTTATTATATTGTTTAGAGGTTAAATTGTTGTATTAATTGAATAAAAGTAAGTCTATTTTAGAAGCTAAATTTCAGGACACATCATCAGTAGTGTACCTCAGCATCATTGAGTGTTTCGGCCATTATCACTAGACACTCTCCGCCAAGGACGGCCCACCGGGTTGATCAAGTCCCGGCGTGTGTCCCTTGTCCAATTAAGTAAGTTTAAACAGTTCAAGAGTTAAGATGAATATAATAGTATCAATAATATTATAGTCTTTCAATCAATACATTAAGATTTTTAAGGTCCATGATCCAGGTTAAGCCTAAAAGTTATTTTTGCTGCAGCATTGTTGTTGTAATTTAACAAAGTTGTTGAGTTATAATAATATGAGACAAGATAGAGACCTGTAAAGTAAAAGGCAGTTAAGGGTATGTATAATAGTTTAAAATTAAACTTACCACCTGAATGACAAGGGTGTCTGTTAACAGCGCAAGCTAGAACCACCCAGGTCAAACAGGACCGAGGGTCCTGGAGTCCAGGTCAGTCTTTTTCAATTCCTTCCTGTGTTCCATACATCAAGACAACTACAGGAGGCGCAATCAAAATCCAATCGGATTGGTAATTTGCGCCCCTGTAGTCTTCGCTCGTAACAGTCGGTTGCATTATGGTTAGGGTTAGAAAATTTTAAACAAGGTATTTCAGCGATTAAAAAACACTAGGAAGGAAGGGCAGGAATCCCGAGTAAAATTATCTAAGTTTTGTTAATGTAGGACCACGGGAAGCGGGTGAGAATTAGTTTTAAAGGCGAAAATAGTTAATTATGCGAAAATGGGCGTGGCTAAGGCTTTTTGTGCTATAACTTCGCTTCTGAAGGTCCTAAAGACTTGGGAATTAGTTTGATAAGCGTCTTTAAGTCTTCTGTTCAAATTAGTGTGGGTCACACATCCGTGGGCAAACCGGAAGTAGGCGGAATTTCACTTCCTGGTTGAGTTTTTTTTTTTTCTTCATGTTTAAAGGTCCCAAACATTTGGAATCTAGTCTACTTTAAATTATATAATTTTTACGACGAGTTAATATCGATACAGTGTCCGTGGTTAAAGGTCTATTTTCTAAGCTTCAAATTCAAATTAAATCTAATTAGGGATAGGTTTAAGAGTTAGAGAAGATAGAGAGATTGGAGTAAAATGGTAGGGATCTGGGTGGGTTGGGGTTAGGGATTTGGAGTGGGGAAGGGTATGGGTTAAGGCTTAGGGGAGGGTGTGGTTGGGGTTAGGGATTTGGAGTGGGGAAGGGTATGGGTTAAGGTTTAGGGGGGAGGGTGTGGTTGGGGTTAGGAATGGGGAAAAGGGTAAGAGTGGGGAAGGGTTGGTTAGGTTCAGGGTAGGGGTCTGGGTGGGTTGGGGTTAGGGATTTGGAGTGGGGAAGGGTATGGGTTGGGGTTAGGAATGGGGAAAAAAATGGGTTAGGGAAGTAGAGTTAAGGGGAGAGAAGTCGGGTCGGACTGAACTCTCCCCGCCTGGTCGGGCTGTAGCATTTACCTCCCCTTACTCCCCTCACGTGAATGAGGGAAAATGGGGAGAAGAGGGATAGAAAGTATGAATTGTAGTAAAGTGGATAAGAGGGAAGTAGAGCTAAGGAGAGAAGTCGGGTCGGACTGAACTCTCCCCGCCTGGTCGGGCTGTATACTTTACCTCCCCTACTCCCCCACAATGAATGAGGGAAGATGGGGAGAAGAGGGATAGAAAGTATGAGTTATAGTGGATGAGAGGAAGTAGAGTTAAGGAGAGAAGTCGGGTCGGACTGAACTCTCCCGCCGGGTCGGGCTGTATATTTACCTCCCCTACTCCCTCACTAGTGTGAGGGAAGAGTGGGAGAAGGGTGAATGGGTATTTAGGAATTGTATGTTATTTTTTTCATTATTAAATGTGATACGAAAGGAATCTGTTGTAAGACGGTTGGTTGGAGTATTGCGTTATGGAATTAAAGTGAACTTTCTTGTCCGAAGGCACTGGCCAGGGTTAGGAATGATAAATTTATCACGATGAAACCCCCCGCTTCGTCCGACGACTGAGCAGTTCGATAGGGAATCAAAGGCAAGGGCACGGGCCGCGCATGCGTCAGTGATAAGTTCTCAATTCCAGCAATATCCAATAAGGTTTTTCATTTGATTCACAATCTCGTGTTTCTGTTATTGTCAAATCTGGTACGGATGTTCCAAGGTGCCAAGGAGGAGGGGTCTGGCATTGTGCTTAATTTTTGGGAACTTTGGTAACGGTCATGTCGTTTTATCTGCGATAGAGAAGGTCTGGCATTGTATGTAATTCTTAAGGAATTTTAGTACCTGCCACGGTCGCTTTATCTAAGGTACAGAAGGTCTGGTATTGTGCGAATCTTAAGAAATGTTGGTACCTGTCATGGTCTTCTCTCTTTTTTTCTTTTCTTTCCCCTTTTCTTTATCACTGCACTGGTTGCTATATCTGCGATAAAGGAGGTCTGGCATTATGTGTGATTCGAAGGAATTTTGTTACCTGCCACGGTCGCTTTATCTAAGGTGCAAGGTCTGGCATTGTGCGTAAGGAGTGTTGGTACCTGTCAGGGTCTTCTTTCTTTTTTCTTTCCTTTCTTTATCTGCACTGGTCGCTATATCTGCGATAAAGGAGGTCTGGCATTATGTGTGATTCGAAGGAATTTTGGTACCTGCCACGGTCGCTTAATCTAAGTTGCCGAAGGTCTGGCATTGTGCGTAGTCTTAAGGAGTGTTGGTATCTGTCATTGTCTTCTCTCTTTATTTCTTTTGGTCGCTATATCTGCGATAAAGGAGGTCTGGCATTGTGTGTAATTTGAAGGAATTTTGCTACCTGCCATGGTTGCATAATTTTAAAGAACGTTGGTACCTGCCATGGTCGCCCTCTTTCTTTCTTTTCTTTCTTCTTTATCTGCTCTGGTCGCTATATCTGCGATAAGGGAAGTCTGGCATTGTGTGTAATTCTAAGGAATTTTGGTATCTGCCATGGTTGTTCTACCTGCAGTAAAGAAGAATAGAAAGAGCGGGAGGAGAGTTGGTTGTTAAAAGGTTGAATAGTTGTTTTAAGTGAGAAGGGTTATTATATTGTTTAGAGGTTAAATTGTTGTATTAATTGAATAAAAGTAAGTCTATTTTAGAAGCTAAATTTCAGGACACATCATCAGTAGTGTACCTCAGCATCATTGAGTGTTTCGGCCATTATCACTAGACACTCTCCGCCAAGGACGGCCCACCGGGGTTGATCAAGTCCGGCGTGTGTCCCTTGTCCAATTAAGTAAGTTTAAACAGTTCAAGAGTTAAGATGAATATAATAGTATCAATAATATTATAGTCTTTCAATCAATACATTAAGATTTTTAAGGTCCATGATCCAGGTTAAGCCTAAAAGTTATTTTTGCTGCAGCATTGTTGTTGTAATTTAACAAAGTTGTTGAGTTATAATAATATGAGACAAGATAGAGACCTGTAAAGTAAAAGGCAGTTAAGGGTATGTATAATAGTTTAAAATTAAACTTACCACCTGAATGACAAGGGTGTCTGTTAACAGCGCAAGCTAGAACCACCCAGGTCAAACAGGACCGAGGGTCCTGGAGTCCAGGTCAGTCTTTTTCAATTCCTTCCTGTGTTTCCATACATCGCACAACTACAGGAGGCGCAATCAAAATCCAATCGGATTGGTAATTTGCGCCCCTGTAGTCTTCGCTCGTAACAGTCGGTTGCATTATGGTTAGGGTTAGAAAATTTTAAACAAGGTATTTCAGCGATTAAAAACACTAGGAAGGAAGGGCAGGAATCCCGAGTAAAAATTATCTAAGTTTTGTTAATGTAGGACCACGGGAAGCGGGTGAGAATTAGTTTTAAAGGCGAAAATAGTTAATTATGCGAAAATGGGCGTGGCTAAGGCTTTTTTTGTGCTATAACTTCGCTTCTGAAGGTCCTAAAGACTTGGGAATTAGTTTGATAAGCGTCTTTAAGTCTTCTGTTCAAATTAGTGTGGGTCACACATCCGTGGGCAAACCGGAAGTAGGCGGAATTTCACTTCCTGGTTGAGTTTTTTTGTTTTTCTTCATGTTTAAAGGTCCCAAACATTTGGAATCTAGTCTACTTTAAATTATATAATTTTTACGACGAGTTAATATCGATACAGTGTCCGTGGTTAAAGGTCTATTTTCTAAGCTTCAAATTCAAATTAAATCTAATTAGGGATAGGTTTAAGAGTTAGAGAAGATAGAGAGATTGGAGTAAAATGGTAGGGATCTGGGTGGGTTGGGGTTAGGGATTTGGTGGGGAAGGGTATGGGTTAAGGCTTAGGGGAGGGTGTGGTTGGGGTTTAGGATTTGGAGTGGGGAAGGGTATGGGTTAAGGTTTGGGGGGAGGGTGTGGTTGGGGTTAGGAATGGGGAAAAGGGTAAGAGTGGGGAAGGGTTGGTTAGGTTCAGGTAGGGGTCTGGGTGGGTTGGGGGGTTAGGGATTTGGAGTGGGGAAGGGTATGGGTTGGGGTTAGGAATGGGAAAAAAATGGGTTAGGGGAAGTAGAGTTAAGGAGAAGTCGGGTCGGACTGAACTCTCCCCGCCTGGTCGGGGCTGCATTTCACCTCCCCTTACCCCTCACGTGAATGAGGGAAAATGGGGAGAAGAGGGATAGAAAGTATGAATTGTAGTAAAGTGGATAAGAGGGAAGTAGAGCTAAGGAGAGAAGTCGGGTGGGACTGAACTCTCCCACCTGGTCGGGCTGTATATTTACCTCCCCTACTCCCTCACGTGAATGAGGGAAGATGGGGAGAAGAGGGATAGAAAGTATGAGTTATAGTGGATGAGAGGGAAGTAGAGTTAAGGAGAGAAGTCGGGTCGGACTGAACTCTCCCCCGCCGGGTCGGGCTGTATACTCTACCTCCCCCTACTCCCTCACTAGTGTGAGGGAAGAGTGGGGAGAAGGGTGAATGGGTATTTAGGAATTGTAAGACGGTTGGTTGGAGTATTGCGTTATGGAATTAAAGTGAACTTTCTTGTCCGAAGGCACTGGCCAGGGTTAGGAATGATAAATTTATCACGATGAAACCCCCGCCCGTCGACGACTGAGCAGTTCGATGGGAATCAAAGGCAAGGGCACGGGCGGCGCACGTCAGTGATAAGTTCTCAATTCCAGCAATATCCAATAAGGTTTTTTCATTTGATTCACAATCTCGTGTTTCTGTTATTGTCAAATCTGGTACGGATGTTCCAAGGTGCCAAGGAGGAGGGGTCTGGCATTGTGCTTAATTTTTGGGAACTTTGGTAACGGTCATGTCGTTTTATCTGGCGATAGAGAAGGTCTGGCATTGTATGTAATTCTTAAGGAATTTTAGTACCTGCCACGGTCGCTTTATCTAAAGGTACAGAAGGTCTGGTATTGTGCGTAATCTTAAGAAATGTTGGTACCTGTCATGGTCTTCTCTCTTTTTCTTTTCTTTCCCCCTTTTCTTTATCACTGCACTGGTTGCTATATCTGCGATAAAGGAGGTCTGGCATTATGTGTGATTCGAAGGAATTTTGTTACCTGCCACGGTCGCTTTATCTAAGCAGCCAAGGTCTGGCATTGTCGCGTGGTGTTGTTGGTACCTGTCAGGGTCTTCTTTCTTTTTTTTCTTTCCTTTCTTTATCTGCACTGGTCGCTATATCTGCGATAAAGGAGGTCTGGCATTATGTGTGATTCAAAGAATTTTGGTACCTGCCACGGTCGC